>NC_056728.1:599847452-600147452 GCF_019279795.1 Protopterus annectens | reverse complement strand
CCTAAGCAGCTGAGACATCCAAAGCAGACACACAAACAACTGCTAACACACAACCATACACACATATCATCACATAGTTCACAAAGTCATTGTGCCACACAGTCACTGCCCTTAGGCCTACACAACACACCTCATACACTTGTATTAGGTGAGTGTAATTGTCTGTCACACTGACATCCCACTCACCAGGCTGAACATGGTGAAGGTCACTTTGTGCTGTGTGTCGGGTGCCAGGATATGCCACATGACACATGCACTGTTGTCAGTCCACTGCAAGTACAAATATGGCTCCATCATTGACCATTCTGGTGTGTAACCCTCAGACGTTCCTCCCTGGACTACATGACAAGAGACATAGAGGGGCTCTCTGATCATGTAGCCCAGGACAGTATGACCCTGACCTTGTGTACCATCTTACCCTCACCAAGTACTATGTCACAGTATACAGATGACATGATCACTTTTAACAGTTGCCTAACCTATTGTTGTCATTCACAGGGGATCCAATGTCTGTCAGCCTGGGATTACATGCTCAACATACCATGTACATTCGCTATGGACGCCATGCACCTGTCAACCCTAGGCTTTCACAGACTGCCTTAAGCTCTTGACACACATAGTGGCTGTTTGAAGCGAGGGTCAGAAGACATAACCACAGCCATAGACATTACAGGGTACAGGAAACGGAGAGTGATGGTGCTCAACAACTGATGTCTAACCCTCAGAATGCATGCACTCAGGACTCACATCAGTATGGAATCTGTCGATATATGTGCAGTAACAAACACCTGGTTCAGGCTCACAAAAGCACAGCAGCGCTAACAGGTTTTACGTCATACCATGGTTTTCAGACACAAGACTCGGACCGGACATCAACAATAGGGGGGGGGGGATCCATATACATCATTCATACACACACCTCCAGGTTGGTAGCAGTACACAAAGCAATGGGGAACGTACATGTGCAACTGAGAGTGGGCAAAACTGCATTTCAGTTTGTAGACTGTTATAGACCAAACTCCCAAACATGGGCACAACAGTCGTTATTCCTGGGAACACTGGGGAATGTGAAGGTCTCACCAAACACCATTATACTGTGTGACTTCAAATACACAAACATTGACTGGGTATACTACTGAAGCAGTGACACCCCTGCACAACAGTTGCTAAGATTGTTACACTCAAATGCTAGGGCAGAACTGGTCACCACACTCACAGGGGCTTAAACATGTGGGACCTGATCATCACCCACATGGGGACTCTATGTTCCACAACAGAGGGAAACCTGTAATTGTTAAGGTCGGGGCATACATTCATCTCACTGGACATACATATCCCATACACACACACATCCTATGTGATCTCAGTGACATATTTCTCATGAGCAAATGTCACACTTGTACAAACTGAGGTGGTATCCCTCAATGATCCTGGGACAGTGTTAATTACGGCTCAGATAACTTCATACTTTACAAGCACATTCTATGGACAACTACTGGAATTCATGGATCATGCTATCCCAGATAACTACAAGACTCACTCCTCCAAAGGCAGGGGACCTGTCTACTGGACCACGGACATTACTGAGCTATACAGGGACAGGAGGAGGCTACTACATTATAGAACACAATCACAATCAGGAAGGCATCTCTGATCAGTACTATGGAATAGCTATGATCACTTGTTGATTCATCTAAGGCCCACTTCTAACAGGCACTTGCAACAGACACTATGGACAATCACAAGGCCTTATTTAGTTATGTCAGGGACCTGGGTGGGAACTCACAGATATGCTGTGAGTTACTGCATAATTACAAATGATACAGTGAACCCACTGATATTGTGAACATCCTGGACAACAGGTTCAGTGGGAATGTTTCCCCACCATACCTCCTGCAGTGCACATGTCCATCACAAACAGGGTGTAGCCTCCCTGACATCACAGATGAACATGTGTGTGTTGCCCTCTCCATAGCAGACAACATAGCATCAGTGGGACCAGATAGTGTCCCAGACTGTGGCATACATGAGATTCATGACAAACTTCACACTCACATTATGTCACTGTTCAATATCACAGTTACTACAGGATGTGTACCCATGGAATGGCGTACAGCTACGGTGTACACGCTCCACAGTGCTGGTGCCACAAGAGACCCTGGACATTATCACAATATATGCCTAACTATCCTGGTCTGCTATGCTATGGAGTGTATCATCATGGAACACATACACATACACATTGTGAACCTACAGACACTGGATCCTACACAATTTGGTGTTGTTGTGAGCATATCTTGCCTCTAGCAGATGTTTGATGTCTTTAAACAGTTAACAGGTCCATAGACGTACACAGGGTTATCCACACAGCCTACCTGGAACTCGCACACCACTTCTACACAATACCCCACTTGGCCTTTACACATTAGACCACCGGATTCAATATCTACACATATGTCACAAGATGGATTGCTAACTGGATCATAGATAGCACACACATGGTCTGTATTGCAGGTGCCATGTCTGACTATACACCAGTTACACGTGACATCCCACAGGGCTCAGTCCTGGGACCTCTCTTGTTCTGTATATATTTCTGATACATACTGGCTAACACAGGAGGAATATGGATGACCATGTTTGCAGATGACTGCAAACTGCGTGCCATAATCGACTCCACAGCTGGCACAAGCATCCTCAGAAAGGGTCTCACAGAGATGGATGATTGGTGCCAGAGCCATGGCCTACAGCTACCTTACTTTAGATGCACAGTCATCACCTTTGGTAGTAGCATCGTGCACACACTTTACCACATAGGTGATGATACATCACGTACAGTGTGTGTGATCTGTGATTTGGGGACATAAATACTTAGTACTCTCGCCTTTGACATTCACGTTGCCAATGTTGTTGGACACACCTTCTATTTAGGCAACCTTATCCCATACAGTTTTACATCCATATCAGGTGGGGTCATTGTGACCCTGTAGTCATCAGGCACATGCTTGGATACAATGGCCCATTTCGGATGTACCTTACCCAACACCTGCAGCAACTGGAATGTACACAGATTTACATAACCAAGTGGATATAGGGACTCACACAGATGGTATGCACAGTTTGGCTATGGTGACCCCAGCTCTCCTCAGTTGTTTACTGCCTACTTGGATGCAGTCTGTGCCTTTTGTTTGATGCCATGTCCATCACAGCATTGATGGACAGGCTCCACATGAGGATATCAAAGTCCCTTACAGCTACATGTTCCAGGGACAGGTACGTGAGCAATGATGTTAATAGGACATGCTAGAGGGGCATATTACCATCACAGAAGCTCCACTCACTCGGGAATGTGATCACAGTCCCACATATGCACAGACCCACGCTGACCCCCTACAGGTGACATCTTCAAAGGTGGACGGGTGATCGTATGTTTTGCCCTGGGATATGTTATGGGTCCTTGCTAGACAGAGGCAGAATGAAATTAACATATGTGAGATATCTTGTGTGACCTACTATTAACAGGCACAGTCTACTGATCTAGCGTGATTGCAGAATACAAACACACTGTGGCTAGGCTTCTACATACCCTAGGGCAGATAGCCTAGTGTCAACCTCTGAACCTATGCTAATGTTCAGGATGCACATTGTTCAGTGATGGTACTGATTGCAGGTTTTGTTTCTTCTTTGCTTTACCACTTCCTATGAACAACCTAGGTTTCTGCATAACATATTTGATTGTGACAGGATTTCAATATATTATATTGTGTCTGTTGTCATATCACTGTGTGCACATGGTGGATTGGTGAATAGTGCGAGGTTCCTGGGCTGACACTTGCAACTGAGGGATATGTGTGGCCCACTGCTGTACTCAAACTTGCACTAAGTGTGTGAGCATGCCCAGTTCAGACTTTCAGTGTTTTGTTGCCTGACATTTGTCTCATAGTTTCAAGTGTGTGAGCATGCCCAGTGTGACCTTGCAGTATGTTGCTGTTTGAGGTCCACTACGTTTGTTGATGTGTGTGAACATTACCAATATTAACATTTATACTATATGTGTGTTGAATATCAGGTTCTATTATTACTGCAGGCCTCACCTTTGTGTCTTAACTCAACAGGGATTATGATATGCCTGCAAGGTTTCCATGAGATACTTAGCATTGACTTATCAACATTTTTTCATACAAGCTGACCATTGACATACTGTCATTGTTTAGTGATTCTGTACTTTGACTATAGTGCACCGTATCCTGGGCTCGAGGACTGTCACTGCTTCATATTTTCATACATGCCAGAACAGACTGCTTCAAGAAAAGTGAAGCAAATATGAACTTGTTAACCTGCTTTTGATGAACTATACCTACATTTGACCAGACTTGCACAACATTGCTCAATGTTGCCCAACATTGCTGGACAGTGAACAACATTGCTGAACATTGCCTGTAGTTGTGCTACTTAGTGTGTGCAATTTTGTTTACATATACTAAATAGTGGTGAGAGCTGTTTAGCAGCGCTTTATATTGCTTAACACATAGCAATCATGCCTCAGGTGGTGCTGCAGGGCTGCCTATGTCGGATGCACATATTACACTCCCTATACATGTTTGTTAACAGGTAGTGTCAAGTTAGGCATCGCTTTTACTGTATGTGCGAGTCGGAGAGAGGTATCATTTCCAGGGTTCCTACTGAGCCAGTGTATATGCTATGCGTTGCCTCTTTGCCAAGGCCAACGCATACTGGGCATGCCTCCTTCTGCCTACTGGGGCAGGCTCAGGTTGTTCCTCCTCCGAGTCACGCTCTGCCTGTGAAGGCCTTGGCAATGGTGGGGGGCTGTTGTGCCCGGCCCTATGCTGCTCCTGCTGCAGCTGTTTTTGCAGGATCATATTGTGTAGCATAGCACATACCATAACTATTTGGGTACATGTAGTTGGTGAGTACTGCAAGGCTCCACCAGATCTGTCCAGGCACGGGAACCGTGACTTGAGCAGCCCAAACACACGCTCGATTACATTTCGTGTTTGTGCATGTGCCTCATTATGGCATTCCTGTTCAGGTGTGTGTGCATTTCTGATGGGTGTCATCAGCCACGGCTCAAGTGCATATCCAGCATCCCCCACTAGGTGACCATGAGGGATGTCCCCATTGTCAAATGTCTGGTACATCTGTGTCAGATGCCAGATATGGGAGTCATGGTAGCTTCCAGGGCAGCCAGCACACACATTCATTATTATGCCCTGGGCATCACACACGACCTGGCAGTTGATGGGGTGGTAACCCTTGCGGTTATAGTAGACCCTACCCTGCTCACCGGCTGGTGCTTTGATGCGAATGTGAGTGCAATCTATTGCACCCACGACCTCAGGGTATTCCGCTCTTTGCTGGAAGAGACGCATATTGCTGGCCAATACCTCACGGGAATTGGGGAAATATACAAGATCACCGACATGTGCTGCCATGGCATTCAGGAACTGGTGCAGTACCCTAGATGCTGATGCCTGTGAAATCCCCATCATATCACCAGCTGGTCTCTGGAAGGTACCTGTTGCTAATATTCTTAGGCCAACACATACCTTGGTTTCCACTGGGATGGCTTCCCTTCTGTTGGTTCTGTGTGTGAGGCGTAGCCGGCACAGCTCAACAATTTGCTGCATGAGGTCTCCGTCCACTCTATAGCACTCCATTATCTCCTGCTCATGTAGCCCCTGGTAGGTTACCCTATGCCTGTACACTCTTCTCTGTCTCCTCACTGTGGGTTGCTCAGCAGCATTTGCATTGTCACCACCCTCAGCATATTGCATATGTCGCCTTATGACAGCAATGGCAGCCCCTAACATTTCTTTGTCTCAGTAAAGCTTCACTTCTATTAGCTTACTGCAGTGTTGCAGTGTGTCTGAGAAATACATACTGGAATGTTATTTGCTGAGTTTTGAGTGCTGGGCTGGGCTGGGCTAGTGTAATGCCTGTGTAATTGGCTGACTCTGATTGTTTTCACCTGCTAGCTCAGCTAGTACTCCCTGGTTAACTTCCTACTATTTGTTGTGCTTCCTTTTCCCTTTCTGTTTCCTCAGGGGGCAGCGCAGCGCAAACAAGCGCAAACACGCGCACACCAGCTCACACGCGCGCACACATGCTTACACGGGCTACAACTTGCTTATTCCTGTTAAAACGCGCGCACACCGGTGCAAACGTGCTTACAACTGTTTACACAGCCTTACATATGCTTACTCAAGCCTACACGCACGCACACTGTCTTACTCGGGTTTACTGGCACGCACATGCACGCTCAGCAAGAAATTTTGGTGTTATCCACAGCATACACCTTCGGTTTTTTGACTTACCTGGCCTACCTGTTGACACACCTCTTTCACTATTATGTAAACGTAAGCTAACACATGTCACTCTGCTCTGAGCTGCACTCCTTTCATACATACCCCCCTCATGATGTCACCTATCTTCTACTCTGTTACTCCCCTTATCCTACTCCTACACTCCACTGACTGTGCTCATTTGCTGTGTAAACTTGCAATTCACTATCATAACTCTCATTTGCATAGGATTGCCTACTAATGCTTAGTTACATCTCTTAGACTGAGCTTCCCCCTTAGCAACCTCTACTCGGTGGCCATGTTGTCTTCAGCCTGCCATTCCCTTGCATTGTAAATTCATTTTAGCTATGAAATCCACATTTGTGGATCTTAATTATTAATTTTCTGCTTTTTGGGGTGCAGTGCATTTGTGTGGCGCTGCGCTACGGTTAAACCCCGGAAATCGGGATTAAAAAAAAAGTTATTTTATTTTTAATTTGCATCACTTCTCATTGCCAATGGCAGTATTTTTGGCCATTGGCATGCTTCCTCCTGTGAATGCATGCTTTTTTTCCAGCTGACACGGCTCCGTTTTGCTATTTGCAGAACCATACTCAGTTATCAACTGAGTACATTTCTGCAAATAACACTACTCCTACTCGGACAGGTTCGGGTTTCCTGGATCGCTTTTTTACCTCATTTGCATGGCTTTCGCCTGCAATTGAGGTAATTTGCATATCCCAGCCCTGTCCATGTAGGACTAGTTTGGAGAGCTCAGTTGCATGCCCCTGCCGGCTGTTCCTGTATCGCTCGGCGGACATGTTGGCTTGCTGGAGTCTTACTCTACTCTTAGACTCCATGCAAGCCTTCATGAATCCGGCCCACTAACAAATCTCCAAAATTTTAGTGAACTCAGAAATCAAACAAAACCTCAAATTAATTAAAAAAACATACTACACTAGGCTGCACCATAAAAACTACAAACATCCCAAAGCATTCTGGTCCTCTATAAACCAGCTGCTTAATCCTGGCTGCATCACTCAACCATTTCCTACACTTAATACTAACAACAACACTATCAACTGTGCTGATGCTTTCAACTTTCATTTCATTCAATCATTCTCATCATGACTTCAAAACACCCCTAATACCAACAGCCAGACAACAGCACCAACAACCATTCCTCTTTGTAACCTCTCCTTCCAACCAATACCCACAACTTCCATAAAAAAAATATTAATTAAAATGAAACCCACTGCCTTAGCCCCTGACAACCTACATGATGAATACCTTAAGATGGCTGCAAAAACAATAGACTACCCCATCTCAATTCTAATAAATGGCTCCATCAGTGAAGCATATATCCCTAACCTTTGGACAAAAGCCACAATCTTCCCCTCCACAAAGTAGGGCATTCAACTGAACTCTCAAAATGCATTCCCATTGCCACCCTCTTCCCCATATCAAAAATACTCAAAAAATACATCCAGTCACAACTTTTACATTACCTCACACAAAATAACCTCCCATCTTCATCTCAGCATGGCTTCCGTTCCCACCACAGTACCTCAGCTGTTTTACTTAGTTACACCAATACAGTAAACACAGACAGGAATGATGGAAACATAGTGCCTGCCCTCTACCTTGATTTACCCAAGGCCTTTGACATGGTTTCTCACTCTTTTCTCCTACACAAACTTCACAACTTAGGACTCAACACTACTGCTATATCATGGTATTGTAGCTACCTCCAAAACAGAGCTCAAGCTGTCAAGTGGCAAAAAAGACATCTCATCCTTCTTCCTCGTCCCACTCGATGTACCACAAGGATCAATCTCGGGACCCATTCTGTTTACTATCCACATCAATGACCTACATAAAACCTGCAAAACTGCATCCCCAGTACAGTATGCAGATGACGTCAATTACCTGTATCACAAAAAATGTCAACAAACTACAAGAACTTGCCTGGGAGTCTTTCTCCTCTATGGAAATCTGGCTAACATCTACCCAGCTATTCCTAAATCCAAGTAAATCTAAACTAATTCTATTTACTCCCAAACAGCTTACTGTCACCAAAACCTCTTTCTCAATTACCTCATCCAACAAAACAAAACTTGAACTTGTCACACATACTAAATTGCTAGGCATCTGTGTAGATGAGAACCTAAAATTTGACACATACACATCCAAAAATTACATTCTCTGTACACATCCATACTCTTTCTCTCAAACACTGTAAAAAATAAAAAACATATTGCCTCTTCTCTACTCTTGCCTACTCTATAATCTGCACCCATTGTTAACAACATCCATCTGACCTTGCTAAACAAACTTAAGAAGCGTTACAAAAAAATAGCATGATTCGCTTCCAACCTTCCAAATGGAACCCATCATTGTACCATCTTAAGGGAATTACAGTGGCTGGAATTCGCACATTATCTAACCTACTGACAACTTCCACAAGTACATAACATTGTGTATACACCTAACAACTGTCCATCCATTTCCAACCTCATACAAATATATAACCTGTTTAGGGCACTATGTTCAGCAGACAAATGCCTATTACATGTATTCAAACCCAACAATTCTGCTGGCAAATCACTACTCTCCCACTGCCTTGCTAAATCTTGGAACTCCATCCCACTAGCAGTATAAGAACTCTCCCTAAAATTATTTAAAACTCAATTAAAGTTCTTCCTACTCAGTTACCAGACCTGTACATGTGATATTCTTGGATAATCTCCAAACTCTTACTGTCACCACTCTTTTATGTAACTGGTCATAATACAGCTACTTCTTTACAGTCTCTAACTATCTGACTACCATCTACCCCTATCCACTACTATCTCTGATTCCCTTTTACCCGGACCTTCTCAATACTCCTTCATAATCTGTAACCATCTTCATCCTACTAAGTCACTAACTTCTACTCAATATCTACTTACAGCTGACTCCATTTGAAAGTAACTACATTCTTGTAACCTTGACATTAGCTAATATTTTACTGCATTCTTGATTTATCTGCCATATCGTTATTATTCTATGTATATTCATTTACTATTCTATGTATGTTTGTTTATTATTCTATGCATGTTGTTGTGTCTTTCGGCTTTTCCTGGTTAGGGGTCACCACAGCGGAACTCCGGTCCGCTAATGATTGGCAGAAGAGTTTTATGTGCCGAGTTGCCGGCCCTGACACACAACCTTCAACGAAGGTACTCCCATTCACGCATGTCTCCACACAGAAGACGCTCTTGCTGAGAATCGAACGGGGAACGTCTTACTGTGAGGCGACAATGCTACCGCAGTACCACCATGTACATTTATTATTTTTGATTAACTGTTGTATCATTACTATTCTATGTATGTTCATTTGCTATTCTATGTATGCACATTTACTGTTCCATGTATGTATATTTATTGTATCATTACTATTCTATGTATGTTCATTTGCTATTCGATGAATGTACATTTACTGTTCCATGCATGTATATTTATTATTTTTGATTAACTGTCATATCATTACTGGTCTATGTATGTATTTATGTATGTATGCATGTATATATGTACATTTATTATGTAAATCTTGTATAACTGCCTTCTACTCATTCTGTAAAATGGAGCATTTCTCCCCAGGCCTCTGCTGAAAATAGAACGTTTAGATTTTCAGATTTTCCCAGTAAACAAAAGCAATAACAAAGTAAATAAAATAAATATTTATGTTTACAGGTTACTTGAAGAGCGTATCCCTGCCTCTGATGGCCCTTTTTAACATTTCCTGGAAAAAGCAACAGTAAAACAGTTTCTACATATAACTCCATTTCACTAAATATTTGGAAATGTACAGGATGGCAATTACAGGACAAACAAATTACAAACTTTAAAATAATTGTTACCACAAAAAACATTATACCTAGAATACCTTTAGGCTAAGATATTTGAAGTCTCAAAACAGCATAAATGGATATCTAGTTTTAAATGATACCACTAAGTACTTCATCCTCACCTTCCAGTCCCACAGTATTACACCTCCAGTTTTACTATTTTTGGACACTGAAAAAGCCATGAGCCTAGATACCAAGTTTTTGCAAGGGCTGTGCCTCCTTGTATCCCCCGATGTAAGGGCTGTACCCCATAATCCTTCTCTCAAAATATACTACCTCTGAAGTTGTATCACCTCAGAGAAAATGGAAATAATGCATTTTCCTTTTTGTTCAAGCTGGTACTACCTAGCATGTAGTACATTTAGAGATCAAGGGTATGGAGGGCATTCACACTGGGGAAGTGGTGTATGGGGTGCAGCTTCCCCTGCAAATACATACCTGGATATGTTTGTTTTGTTGTTGTTTTTCATGGAGATCATATGGGCAGTGAGACTACACTGTCAAGAAAGAGGGAATCAGTCTGTCATCAGTGTAACGAAACAGACCCAATTGAATGTACACAATAAAGTCACATTAAGCTTATCTGACTGATTGATTAACAGAAAAACCTGAGGTTAAAGGATACATGCTATCTATTTCACCAAAGTTTTTCAACACTGTACCACATGCAGGACTACTGAACAAGCCTAAGAACCTAAGAACTTACATTACCTGCATTTCTTAAATCATATTATCTGGTGCTGAATTAAACAGGATTGACATGAATTTTCTTCAGAAATGGAAACTCTATTATGTTTCCTTAATTGGGGGATTCAAATTCATTAAAAGGTTTATTTTACAAAAAGTTTTATTTTTGTCTTGATTGCCTTTGTTTCAAATATATCTTAAATGGTGTCGAACTATCAAATGATTTCTAGTGACATTTCTACAGAAAGGTGGCCCAGGAACGATGCTCTGGAAAACCCTAACTACTTTTAAACAAAATACTCTGTAGAGTTGTCCTGATTCTCTTATCTTTATGAAGATTCAAGTACTAACTAACTTACACAAGTGAAATTATTTTTACCCAGACTGTTTTGCATTTTGATTTCTTCACATTGAAAAATATATAAAAGGAATACCTTAACTACATGAAGACATTAAGATAATTGCTTTACTGTGCTATTCTCCTATTGTACTATTCCCTCCCTATTTACAAGTCATTTAATTTCATTAAAAAAATATGATGATGCTAGTCAGAATCTATTATGCCTAAAAAGAGTTTGGACATCTGATATCCAGGAGATCATATTGTTTGGAAATTTTTAATCTTATTATTTTTAAAAAAATGCACTGTAAGATTTTGATTTAAAAGATCCACAGCTAATTTTAAGGTGGTGGTGCCGCAGTAGCGTTGTCACCTCATAGCAAGACGTTGTCCCGTTCATTTCTCAGCTAGAGCGTCTTCTGTGTGAATGGGGCGTGCCTTCATTGAAGGTTGTGCTTCAGGTTTGGTAACCTGGTACATAAAAATCCACTACCAATCATTAGCGGACCGGAGTTCCGCTACGGCAAGCCCTAACCGGGAAAAGCCGAAAGACACAAACATCAGTGTTAACACACTATAGGCATAAAATGTGAAGAAAATCTACACCAAAATTCTTTCAAAAACTTATAACCATTTATTTTTTGTAACCAAAATGCCATACTCTGTAGTTTGGGTAAAAACGGAAGTCAGACTGCAACATCATTCTTTCTAAGGACCCATGGCTCTTGCTATGGCTACAAACTTAATTAGAGACACCAAATGCAGATCACCCCCCCAAGGAATTGTATTAAAGAAAGTAGATTCTTCCCTCAGCATATTTGACACCTTCCTTGCTTACAATATGTATTAAATCAAATTATAAGCACTAGAGGTATTGGGTATGACAATCAAGGTATGTGCATATTCTGTTAGTGGCTCTTCTAGCTATTAGCTCTATCCAAGTAAGACCACAGAACTAATTAAAAATGTCAATGACTCTTTTACTGAGACTAAGCCGGAAATCTGAAGTAATCATTCTGCAATACTAGGCATCTTTGACACCAAACAGAATTTTTTGTTTTTCTGGGACCAGTGTAATACATACAAAGTTTCCATTACACATATAATGGCACATTTATATTGCAAGCATAAAACATAGGCAATATAAACTGGGCTTACTATTGAGAAAGTAATGAAGTAAACAGTAAAATGTAATTATTAGCTAGTGCTGTGCCACACTGGAATAGTGGCACCAGAAACAGAGTTTAAGCCTACTGCAACAGTACATTAAATTTTGTATTTTTAAAGTTTCTAACAATAACAGAATATCACTACAACTCATATCACTGACAGTCCATCTGCCCCAGTATTTCCTATTATCATCATTAGCTGTCTCCGTCTTACTGAGTTGCTTACCTTTGCTGGTCTGGTATCTCACAAGAAAGGACTTCTGTCTCTGAGAATGTTTCTCATAAGGTGTCCAGAAAGATAGAGAAAAGGTATACCAGACACCATGAGTTGGGATAGGTATGCACATAAATTGTGATTGCTATGTACTTGCCAGTCATAGAAGCCCAACTACCTCCATGTTTTTCACTGAGGTAAGGCAGAAGTGATATAGAGGAATGCAGTACTAATACTCAGATTGTCCTCTAGTCTTTCCTGGCTAGTGTTCTTTATCTTTAGACCCTGGAAGTCTTGCATCTTCAAATACTCACCTATCTACCCTTTCAGTCAGCAGACAAAATTAATCTTTGTTCTATCATCCTAAACTAACTGCCCAGTGGTCCCAGTATGTTACTAAACCCATTTCACAGTTGATGTAGGCACAGCACTAACTAATATGCCTGCACACTATCCAGAAAATGGCAAGAAAACAACTCTGCAAAGACTGAAGTTAGGTTTACCTTATAGTCATAGCCAGCACTGAAGATAATATTGTTAGCCGTGGGATGCCACTCAATAAGTCCGACTCGTCGGGAATGTCCCACCAGTTCCATCTTTGCATTGGTAATACTTTTTGTGACTCCATTATTTGGAATTTCCCATATTTTAACCTAAGGAAAAGAAAGCAGCTGTTGTAACTGTTAACCAATAACACAAAGTGCGATGTCTGATTAATGACTTCTGGGTGCAAATTAGCAAATCACCTCATTCCATTACAAATGCTACATCTAACATCTGAAGTTCATCTAAGGATTTGTTCCAAACGAATCCACAGACTGTTTTAACAACATCCTTCTGCATTTTATTGTGTGTATGTGTTTCTTTAATGTCTGTGCAGGTTTGCCACCTGGAAGAAACGCTGATGTTGCTAATGCTTTGCCAATCAGAGCAATACAAGTGTGTTGTAACAGACATGAACACACTGTGACACTGAATTCCTTGTTGATCCTCTCAACTAAGGTAGTTTAGAGCAGGGGTTAAGACTTTGAGCTGCTAATTAGCTACATTGTGTAGCCCAGAGTTTGATTCCCTCAGCCTTCATTTGTGCACTGTGACTCTGAGCAAGTTATTTAACCAGACAGTGTTTCCAGGTCACCCCTAATGAGAGGTTTATGCTTAGTGGGTTCATTTGAATAACAAGTTAAATTAATCTCAAAACATCTAGTCCAAGAGGTGTCTGCATACCTACTATCCTACAGGCTGCAAAACATACCAGTGAAGTCATAAAACAGGTTAGCTAAGATTCATCCAAACGCATAAACAAATTAATGTTTAAGGTAAAAAAAAAATACAGTGATTTAAATGGGACACTCGAATGGTGGATGGGCAGGGTATCTTTCAGCTGCACTGTGATTTTTTCCTAAAACTCTAGTAATGAAGGGCTGCCCAAGAGGTAAGGTTTGAGCATCTGACAGCTAGCTTGCTTCTCCCAGCAGGACAGACTAGTTATCAGTACAATAAATATATGGGATTGCAAGTAAATTAACAGGCATGAAATTCAAGAACAGAGGTGGGATATCTCTCCACAGCTCGCCACATATAAGCACATATTCATAGGTTCACAGGTTGGTACTAGGCTATTGGCCCTAGGGCCTATGCAAGCCTAGCCATAACAATTCCCTGGCTATTTCTTCCCACACTATTTACTTTCCTGGACCCCTGTCTAGCAGGGCAACTGACATGATCCCCAGGGTGAATTTCCTTTCTCCCATCCAATCATCAAGGTTCCTTTTGAAGAGGGCCAAATAGGCATTCTGCTTGACATGTATGGGTAGTCTATTCCGGGTCTATATTAGAACACCAAACATTTGAAATGTCAGGTGTTCTAATATCGACCTGTTTTTAACGAACGCTGAAATTATCGAAGTAACAGGAAACCGAATTCTTTCCTAGGAAAAGAATTCGGTTGTCTGTTTCTGTTGCTTCAGTATTTTCAGTGCTCTGGTGGAAAGTTATGGGTCGGGTTCAGGTAAGTGTGTGATTGTGTGGACGTGTGGGTTAGGGCAGGTTAGGTGAGTTAGGGTTAAGGCATGGGTCAGGTAAGTGTGCGACTGTATGGATGTGTGGGTTAGGCTGGGTTAGGTGAGTTAAGGTTAGGGCGCGGGTGAGGTGACTGCGCGATAGTGATGGACCTTAGGGTTAGGGTTTGGGTTAAAGTAAGAGGATAGTTAGTGGTGTTTGTATAGTTTAGTGTAGAGTTAGGTGTTAGAGTTGAGGTGTATGTGTGTGGATTGCTGTTTGTTTGGTGTGCTTGTGCTGTGTGTATGTGTTTTGGAATAGCAAATTTTTTTCCCTAGGAAAAAATTTGGTGTTCCGAATGTTCAATGTTTTTTTTTTCGATTGCTAGGGTTCGATATTAGAACAAATAACAGAGAAAACGAACATTCAAGTCCAAGGAATTGCCAGGAACCTTGCGTATATAATTCTCTTTATTTGAACAATATACCAAACAGTTCGTTGAGCGCTTTCATCTGACTACAGAGATTTCATCAGAACAGTGTTAGTTGACTAAAGCTGCCTTATATACCTTTCTACCCGCCCTAATTGATCAATTAACTAATTAAAATGCAAGTGTTAAAGAAACACAAATGAATTCTAAAAACTAAAAAGTAAATGCTGCTCCATCAAAAAATTTTTTTTAGCTATGGTAATTGCCAGTCTCAACATCTGGTATATCTGGCAAAGTGCTGCTCATGCAGTAGTTTTTACGTCGGGAAGACGGACCGATGATTGAGGGACAGAATCTATGACCACACTTACTGTATTAGAAAAAGGGATACCGACAATGCTCTCTCTCGTCATCTTCTTAGCAGCCCTGCATGTCAGGGGTTTAAATTCGCAATTTTAGAGGTTGTATTTCCCAACCCTAGGGGTGGCAACATAAAAGCAATTGTAGGAGAAAAGGAGATAAAATGGCAGATAAGGCTGAATGCAGCCTCACCTCCAGGACTCAACGAGGTGATACCTACTAAACCCCTGGTAAAAACTTAATATATAAAAAAATTTTATGATTATAACCATGACGTGGGTTTTTTTTTGTTTTTTTTTTTTATATACAAGGGCATTATATATTGCATTTTATAGTGTTTTAATAGATATATATATTTGGTTTATATCATATAGGAATGTATTATATCTATTTAATGTTGTGTTTATAGTGTTTTGTATATATTGTATTGATTATTGTCTGGAATTTGTATGGTATTAGATTGTTACAGCCAAAACTATGTTTTTATATAGGGATGGAGCAGCATTTACTTTTTAGTTTTTAGAATTCATTTGTGTTTCTTTAACACTTGCATTTTAATTAGTTAATTGATCAATTAGGGCGGGTAGAAAGGTATATAAGGCAGCTTTAGTCAACTAACACTGTTCTGATGAAATCTCTGTAGTCAGATGAAAGCGCTCAACGAACTGTTTGGTATATTGTTCAAATAAAGAGAATTATATATGCAAGGTTCCTGGCAATTCCTTGGACTTGAATGTTCGTTTTCTCTGTTATTTGTGGTTGAGGTCTGAGGTTTACTTTCACTATTCGATATTAGAACACTCGACATTTTGAATGCTCGGTGTTCTAATATAGACCCTCTATTCCAGAGTCTGGGGAGTCTCTGGGTCAGGAACCTATCCCTCCAGCATGTTTTTTTTATTGTGATGACAAGGTTTAGATCCCTGGAGTGTGTGGCTCTGAGGGATTGGGATTTCTTTAAGTGTAGCATGTCCAACAGCTCTGGGTTTGACATGCCCTTCTATGTTAAGCAGAGATCGCCTTGGAGTAGACGATATGCGACAGAGTATAGATGGAGTTTTTTAAGGCGGTCAGCATAGAGCATCTGATTTAGGCCTGTGATTCTTTTAGTGAGGTATTTCTGCGGCCTTTCCAGTTGTTGCAGATGTCTTGAGAGGTACATACCAAATGAGGTGTTGTATTTTATAATGGGTCTAATGAGGGATGAGTACAGTGGGACAATGAACTCCTTTTTTCTTGATGAAAAGCCCTTAGTGATGAGGTGTGCCACATAGAAGGATTTCCTGACTGTTGTGGCGATGTGGTTACTGAAGGTGAGACCACTGTTCACCTGTGTCCCTAAGTCTCTTATCACACTTTCGGTGTTTAGTGTATTGCCGCCTATGTGGTAATTCATGGGTACATGTTTTTTCCCAAAGGGGATAACTATACATTTCTTGGCATTGAGCTTGAGCCCATGGCTCTGGCACCAAGCATCTGTTTCTGTAAGCCCCTTTTGTAAAGTATCTACATCATTTGGGGATTCAATAATGGCTCCCAGTTTGCAGTCATCTGCGAACTTTATTAGCCAGAGTTCATTAGTGTTGGCCTGTACTTCAGAGAAGTAGATGCCAAACAAGAGAGGTCCTAAGACTGAACCCTGAGGTACTCCACTTGTCACTTATCTGGAGCTGGATTTGGAGTCAGCTACTTTTACAGTGTGGGTTCTGTCAGTAAGCCAGTTGGCAACCCATCGAGTGACATAGGGATTAATGCCCAGCTTAGTAAGTTTATTTATGATTCCAGAGTGGGGGATGGTGTCAAAGGCCTTGGTGAGGTCCAGACAGGCTGTGTGGACTGCCTTACCCTCGTCCACGGCTCTGGAGACTGATATGAAGAAGTCAATCAGGTTCAGTAGACAAGATCGGCCCTTCACGAACCCAAACTGGGTGGGGTCCAGTGTTTTAAGGTTGCCAATGTCTTTGTTTATAAGTTCCATAATAATACGTTCCATGGCCCTGCAGATCAGGCTTGTCAGACTGATGGGGCGGTAGTTCCCGGGATCCAAGGTGGATCCCCTCTTGTGGCTTTGGATAACTGTAGCTGTGCGCCATTCAGCAGACAATAATGCCTAAGGTGAGGGTATGATTAAACATGACACTTAGGTGAGGTGCCAGTTAATTTTTTTAGTTCATGTAGTACACAGCTTGGGATGTCATATGGTCCCATGGATGCTGTATTCTTAGCTTTGGAGAGTGCATTTTTTACCTGTGTGGCCATTATTACCGGAATTTGGCAATCTTCCGGTATTGAGATGGGCCATTTAGGGGGTGAAGTTGGCACTGAATCGATCTGCCAGGATATTGGCAATATCCTTGGGATCAGTATATTTAATGCCATTCTGTTGTAGCTCAGAGCAGATCTGAGCATTGCCATTTAGATTCTTGACAGTTATAGAATGCCTTGTGGTCATCTTTGGAATCTTTGGCAATTTTATTTTCGTAACTAGATTTGGAGGATTTTATGAGGGATCTCAGCTTCTTACTGAGGTTGGTAAGGGAGTTTTTTGCATCCTGGGATTTTCCTCTTTTCTGCAACAGTTTCTTCCTTTTGTTGTAAAGTTTGTTTATGGCAGGGGACCAGCAGATTGGCTTCCTTTTTTTTGGAGGAGAGCATCTTGGTTCTATTTGCGATAGCACGATTCATGCAAGAGTGGATGTGCTCGTACAGTGCCTTATTGTAGGACTCAGCAGTTGAGCTTTCAGTTCCCATCTGAATGGGTATCATGAAGTTTGTAACTTCTGACTTGAGTAGCATGAAGTTGGCTTTGGAAAAGTTTTTTATGGAGGTTTCCTTACTGGGGGGTGGGGGTGGGATGTAGATTTTAAGGGTGATTAGCTTATGGTCTGACCTGACCAACAAGGGGGTTACTATAGGTGTGGAGCATCAATTTCCCATGTTGGTAATGACCAGGTCTAGGATATTGGAGCCCCTGGAGGGACTATAGATTAGTTGATCCAGGGCATTGGAATTTATGAATTCCAAGAACCGTTGGGCAAAGGTGTTGGTACACGAGTAGTTTTCCCAGTTAATGGCAGGGTAGTTGAAATCACCCAGTATTAGGGTGTTTGGTTGTATATTAATATTTTCCAGTATGTTTAGAAAGGTGTAGTGAGAATCTTGGGGCATGGTGGGGGATCTGTAGCAAGCGGCAATTTGGATTGCAGTCTTACCTAGTGTTAGTTGTACCTGGAGAATTTCAGACACATTGTGTTGGGCAACTAACCTGGTGGTGTGAATATCCTTGGTGAATATGGACACTCCTCCACCTTTAGTGTTTCGATCCTGGTTTGGTGGCCGAAAAGCGTGGTAAGAGTTGTAGCCTGGTATTGCAGGGGTGCTCTCTGGAGCCTTGACACACACACACTTCGCTTAAGAGTGTCTGATGACATATGCTGTCACTGGGAGGAAGGCATTAAAGAACAGAGAATAACAAATAAAAGCCTTCCTTCAATATGACATACCTAGGGGGAATGAAGGGGAGGGGAAACAAGAGTATTGTTGTTGCTTCTTTTATTCAGCTCTGTCCCACTTCGGTCTCAAGATGCTTAATAACCTATGCAACTAAACTTTGAAATGGAAACAGTGTCTAGCAATTTTGTAGCCTCAGCAGTAGAATGCAACTCCCATTTCTGGGAATCAAGCCTGCTGACCATCAAGCGTCCCCTACCAGAGTCAATCTCTTCTGTACTGGTTATTCCCAGAATGTAGGCAACTGCTTAATGGAGTGGTCATCATAAAAGCAACCAATCATATTGCACCCTAACAAGCATATTGGAAATTACTGCATTTCTACTAAGGCCGTAACCTAATCCCTGGTGGCAAATGTGAGTGTTCATATCACTGAAGGTGTCCTACATTGTGTGTGTGTGTGTGTGTGTGTGTGTATTTATGTATGTCAGTATGTATGTTCTTTCACCCACATGCAGTAAGGGATATTATCATCAGGAAGGGGTCACGAATCCCATATCTTGGACAAGCTGTGGCCAGATACTGATTTTCATCCTTCCCCACATGGTGTTCTTCTAGTACTGAGCTGCTATTCAACCTTGGGTCATCCTGGTGGTACTCAGGATTTTATTCTTCTGTACCACTGACCTCAGGAAAATAATTAGTTCACTTAAAACAATCTGACATCTACAAAAAAGGGCATCAAAACCAACTTAACATTTATATAACACCCCTGAGACTGTTAACAAATACTACTTTCACAGAAATAACACTGAGAAAATACTTTAAAGGTTCAAAGAGTTGATTTTTCATATCTCCTGCATCATTCAATTTGCGCTTTTCTTCAAACTCTGCGTATTTTCACAGCTATATAAAGGCCCTCATTTTTCATTCTGGCACAAGAATTTATTTGTGCTTAGTCAAAGTAAAAAATTGGCTGGAAACCTTGCACTGCAATGTTGCTGAGGTGAAAGACCTTCTGCTACACAAACTGGCTTCAAAGATAGATTATCCAGAGATGGGGAAATATGTGCTTAGGACTCTTGGACATGCTATGAGCTATCTGTATGAGTAATTCTGTCTCTGGTTAGAACAAAAATACAGTTACTCTTGCACAACATAGAAAGTAATAACTAGGTCAAGGAAATACTGTCCAGTAAAGTACATATGGGAAGTATGCCAGCTCCACTGGCATGGAGGTATTAAGGCCTGACTATCATCCAGGTGACTTGGGATCAATTACTAGCTTGGGAGTCTGAGGGAGCTGGCAGGGAGGATGGGTGTGCGTATTCTGTAGAGGGGAGGGAGCACACTGAGGTGGGCAGATCTTTCACTGTGCACCTGGTGCAGGCCAGAGTAAACAAAGGGATAGCTGAGCTGAGTATGCAGATAAGACTGATGAGGAGTGGCTCATGTATGAGTCCTGGGATGCATTTACTCAAGCCACACCTCACTGCCTGCCCAACTTAACAATGCATCACATCAGTGAGCTGGGAGTAGAGTTTGGAGGGAAAACCCTGGTGTACTTGTCAGTATATATACCACTGGATGGTACTGCTATAACCTGTAACTCCCAGTTCTGCATCCCTTACCATACAGCAGCACTGGAAGAAGGCCAAGCAACAGTGGTCAGGTTGAAGGGTGCCAGAGAAGCAAAGAAAAGGGGGATGAATGCTTTCAAGGAGGTACCCACATGAGATGTCTGCATCCTCACCAGGAAACTCACAACAGACTGCATTTGTTTCATTAAACTGCAAACACAGACTTTTGCAGTGGTCCACAATTCATGCTTTCTTGTTTAGAAGACCCTGAGGACTTGTGTACTAAGCAGTGTCATTATCTGAGATTCTATATGCTTATCTGCCTTGGTAAGAAGCACATCTATATAAGCCATTCCCAGCTGCATACAGGGATAAAATCATGACCACAGCACAGGTAACACAAGTTTGACTAGCAGTTTTGTTTCAGAGCACTGGCAAGGAGAATGGGCAAGCCTATCCTGTGAGGCAAGAAGGGATGCAGCCAACCACATACACTGCTACTATCCCTCCTAGGGTGGGTAGAGATGCAGAGGGGGTAGGTGTTACCTTTCCCTAGCCACTTATGGCTGGTAGGCTTTAGAGTTAGTGTGCAGAAGCATACATTTGCACGGGGAGGGCTTTGTGGTCCATGGCAATGACATGGTTAACTTGTTTTCCCCACCCAGGGGGGTATGGCAAGGAGATTCAAAATGTTCTTATTCTCAGGATGCCAGCAAGTGCAGGAAAACACCCTAATGGCTACCTAAATGAATGCCTTGCTCAGAAAGCTCTCACCTTCTCTAGGTGGAATCCCTGAAACAGACAAACAAATGGGCATTGTCCAGTCAATGGGAGGTTTGCTAGCTGGGAGGCATGAGTGCAGAAATAACAGGAAAATGAAGCACATCTATATGGTGTAGCTGCTGACATTTGATTTGTCCAGGAATAGTGGACTTTCAGTTGACAGCAGTCCCAGAACTTGATACTCATGAAATTCATGTTAGGAAAGCATATGGAAACAAAACAGCCTACTATAGTTAGGGTATAACATATTTTGAAATAAAAAGCAATGGAACCGTAGCAAGCAGATAAATATGAAGTTGTTTGATGGAGGATGGGCATGATAAGGACCAGTCATGGCTGAAATATACCAGCCACTGCTGGACTCTGATGAAGGGTACCTATAGAACCCACAGTAGACATAATGAATAACAATATAACCGAATGATTCCTGTAAATAGTGTGTGAACAAGGTTTGCACTCACTGGGGTCAGCTAACCACCAGTAAGGCAGCACTGGCCTGTACTCAGTTTATGAAAGACACAATGAGTTGAGTGGACAGGACAGTGTTTACAAAGCTAGAAGACAGTGAAATTCCACTAAAGTAAAAGCCACCTGAGAGACTAGGACAAATATGGAGACCAGGGCTATAAAAGAGAGAAAACCAATATAGTTTTGACTGGAAACATCCAGAGGAATGCCTAGTAACTTTGACCAGTAGGTACATTCCTCCTGGTAAGATTTATTCTTGTAGTTTAATATGGAAATCTCTAAGAAATGTGAAATTTGCAACTCAGAAGCTTGCTGAGAAGGAAGAAGCTGTCTTCTAAGTCAGAATATTATAGTGAAGAACTGAAGGCAGAGTTTACAGGTTACAGGATCACAAGACAGGGTTTCAGTGATGTCAGTAGGTCAGCAGTAGTTTAGTAGCTGGTCTGTAGAGGGAAAAAAAGCTTCTGTGAAGACGTATGCCTAAAAACTACAGGTCTGGCTGGTGTGATTAGTAAAATAAATATTTCAATAAATATTTTATAATAATGAATTTAAAGACAACAGTCATAAAGCTTGATATCTAAATAATTTTGGAAAGTAGTTTTGCTGCACCTATGAAAGACTGTTATACTGACAGCCATTTTTGTATCTGTGGCCAGTTTCACTCAGTTCCATTCTAGATATCTGCTACTGACATTTTTCCAAGAGACAGGACGTGCATGACTGTAAGAAGCACTGAAAAAGAAATTCCTACTGTTCAATAAAGCAGAAGCATCTTGTGAAACATCCAAAGAGAGTTGATAAAACAAAAAAGCTGAACAGCTGCGTGCTCTTTCAAAAACCTTTGCCACTCCTGAGCTCTTCACACATGACTGAAATATCAAAATATGCAACAAAATAGTTACTCATAGGTTCATAGGTAGGTACTAGGCTATCGGCCCAAGAGCCTACATAAGCTTAGCCAGCAAGGTACCATAGCTTATGCCACCCAAGAAAGTTATACTCCATATAATACTATGCAAAATATAGATCTGTCATTCTATTTCATTGCATTTGCCATTATTTAAAGAGGCACCCAGTATAAATATAAAGGATACCATCCCATTCCTGCAAAATAAATAAGCTCATTAGAACTTTCAGAATAAATAAGCTGATTAGAATTTTATTTTCCACAAATAAGCTAAGTCTTAACTAGAGATGACACTTCACTTAACGTTTGAGAGCGAAATGAGACACTTTATCAACTCTCCCTTTGAATACAGTTAACAATTAAATTTCATTTTTCATTCCATCTTTCCCCCTTCTCTCATTTTTCGCATAGTTCATGCTTTCCTGAAGGTATCCATTGATTATTTTTTCCACTACCCATTCTGGGAAAGCATTCTATGAGACAACAACCCTCAACTCTCTCTGCGAAGAAATGTTATCACAGATCTGTTTCTTATGTCCTCTATTCCATCTTTTGTATTTTCTGTTTAGGGAGCTTCTTTTTCAGTGCCCAGAGATGTTCTTAAGCATCCATACCTTATCTCCTCTGTTTCTTCTGATCTCTAAAAAGAAAACCACCACTTCCTCAGACCTCTACTTATTTGCTTCCATGTGAACTCACTTCAGCAGTCTGATATATCTGTCTCCATAAATGTTCTGCAGTATTTGTGGAATGGACTAACCTCCGCTTGACATTATGAGAGCAAGACTTCTTTGCTTTTTTTTTTAATCAAAAGGTTTTTAATTAGATTTTAGAAATATAAATAAATCATCCCAAACACAAACAGGTGGAAACCCCAACCCAAAAAGGAAACATCCACCAAGGCAAGCCCAGAAAGGTTTCACTGCAATAAAAGGCAATACCCAAGGACAGTCAAATAGCGTAAAAAATGTTTATTCCCTTTCATCTGATATAGACTTCTTCAGACCTAACTACAAAGTGAACATGCCACATATAAATACTAAAACCTAATCCAATTACAACCACAGTTATCAAATTAATCAATTTAAACATTTAAAACATCACCACGGTTAAAAAAACATATACAAAATAAAAAATAAAAAAAATAAAAACAGAAAAAAAACAAACCCTTAGGAAACCTATAAAATTATTTATGCACTTCTAATCTCCTATCTTTGACAAAACATTTAATATTTATAATATCATTAAATCCAGGAAAAGTGTCGGCCCCCATTTTTATTTGCTATAACGTTTCCCTTTGTTCCATTTTATTCCTATAATCTCCCCCTCTGAGATCTTTTGGGACCTGTTCCAATACTGCAAATACAAATTTTTTATAACTACAAATAAATTATGTTTATAAAGGGGGATTATTGGTGTCTTTCTTCTTGATGGAATAATGATGTTCTCTAACACTCTTTCAGTCATTCCTGTGTACATATAATCACATGTCAGACATACTGCTATATAAACTATTCCTTTAGTTTTACAATTGTACATGCCTGGGATGGGTAAAGTCATATCTAGATGTCTTAAACTCACAAATGGTCCTTCAAGTATATATCTACAAATGGAACAACATCGGCATTTATACATACCCTTATTCCTAATTGACTCCATCTTTAAAGGAATTTTACTAGCATCATTTTGCAACATTAATACAATATTAAAATAATTTTTATAAACAAATTGGAGGAAGCACCAACCAATGTCACCATTTCCGCATTTTCCTTCTATTATTCTCCAGTTTTTTCTAATGACAGAACAAATATCAAAATTATCCACTGTCATATCCAAACAACAAGCCGGCGGCCATGGTGGTGCAGCGGTTAACATTGCCCCCACAACTGCAAGAGGATCTCTGGTTCGATCCTCAGCTGGGGTGCCTTCTGTGCGGAGTCTGCATGTCCTCCCTGTGGTCGCGTGGGTTTCCTCTGGGTGCTCTGGCTTCCTCCCACATTCCAAAGACATGCTGTAGGTGGATTGGACACTCTAAATGGGCCCTAGGTGTGAGTGTGTGCCTTCTGTGGAAGGTTGGGCACCAGGCTGGCAACTTGACACCATAAAACTCCACTGCCAATCATGAGCGGACAGGTGATCCGCTGTGGTGACCCCTGACCGGGAAAAGCTAAAAGAAGAAGAAGAAGATATCCAAACAACAAGCCACCAAGTGTTCTGTGGTACTAGATTGATTATTCTTAACACCAAACAGGCTAGTAAGTATAGAAGGGAAATCAACATTTCCCCTTAACTTAATTTCCTCTGCAGTTTATATTAACCCATCTTTGTGGTAACCCCTTTCCACAAACATCGATGTTATAAACTCTTAATTCTTTTTCAAATTTTATATCACTAGTGGTCATCCTAGAGGCTCTAATAAATTGGCCTCCAGGAATATTCTTTTTCAGAAAAAGGGGTGGGTGATTGTTACTAACTTCCAAGTAAATTAAAAAGTTAATGAGAGACATAGAAGCATGTAAGAACATGACTGCTCATTCCTTTTTTGTACCTGAGGACAGGAAACATGAAATGTCTTTACTGAACTGTCATTCTCTGAACTACAGGATTTGAAGAAGATTTGAAGTTGATTTCCCTCCTATACCAGGAGGGTGGTTAGATTTCCACTACCTAGTGCATACCTTTTTTAACTACTGACATCAATAAATTCAGAATTCTATATATTCCAGTACTAGTATTTATGTACTTAAGAAATGGGTTGTCAGAGAATTATACTTGATCTAAGAGCATGGCATCACACATCCTGAAGATCCCTTTTAAATATATCTAGAGATGAAATTCCCAAAACATATGTGATTATTCCCCAAAATGTCTCTTCCATATTGCCTGCAAAGTAGACTAGATCTAATGTAGATTGTGTACAATCTAGAAGGGGATTAAAATAATTTCAGCAAATGTTGCCATCTACAGAATCAAAATCTATCACTGTTGATAGAAAATAGATATTTCCATTTATATGTTAAGGGCTCTAAATATAGGGCAAACAGTAATGGGTACAAGGGAAAACTGTGCCTTGTTCTTCTATGTATTCTGCATGGTCTTGAGAACCAGGATCATCCTTAATCTTTGTATCTGACCCATCGTATACTGTTTCCTAGAAAGCAATGAGTTGTAAGGTAAAGACATACTAATCCAAAGCTTTAAATAGGTATAACCAATTCACTTTATCAATGGCGTTTTTCAGCATCACAGCTGTTGTTGTTGTTGTTTGTCTTTCGGCTTTTTCCCGGCAAGTGGTCGCCACAGCGGAACTCCGGTCCGCTAATGATTGGCAGTAGATTTTTACGAAACGCTGAGATGCCATCTAGACGCCCAACATTCAACGAAGGCATGCCCATTTATGCATGCATGTCTTTCGAATGTTACCCAACCACGGGGAGGACATGCAGACTCCGCACAGAAGGCACTCCCAAGCCCAGCCAAGAATCGAACGGGAGAACCTCTTGCTGTGAGGTAACAATGCTACCGCCATACCACCACGGCATCACAGCTGATTAAAGCCAATTGCTTACTCTTGGCAGCAGCTTTTACTATCAACATTTCAGTCATAATTAGATTATCAAAAGTGGATCTACTCTGTATAAAACCTGTTTGGTCTTGGATGAATTAAATTCAGAAGCAAACTAGCAATCTTCTTTGCCAAAAAGGAGGCAAAGATCAACTGTGAATTAAAACTAAGATGAGATGATAAGAGGGGAACTCTTAGGAATCCTTACCACGTTTCAGAATCTCAGAAACAACAGTTTGTTTTGACGAACTGGGTATATGCCCAATGTTAAACATCCTGTTAAATCATTTTTACTAAGAAGAGGGAGAATTAAGTACTTTGCCCTGCAGTATATCCCCCACAGGATACTGTCAGGCCTGGAGTTTTGCCTTTAGCCAGAGTACTTGATATTGAGTCTATGACTTGTGTAAATCATGCGATCAAGCTGGATGCTTTGTCAGTGAGTAATTGCAGAAGACTTAGGGGATGCTTGTACCTATCTACATCAACCAAAGACAGGACACCTATCCTGTCTGAGTATAAGTTATTAAAATAAGCACAAACTCAAGTATCACTTTCTCTGGGCTCTAATGTTTCCTCTGTGCTGCAGCTTTGTAACTTAGCCACCATCCTATCAGCAGCTTGATATCTACGTCTCACTGCCAGGTGCTTTAAGTTCATGGGAGAGTTCTCAAAAATATGTTTAAAGCTTCTATAATCCAGGGTATTGATTAATAGCTAAGATCTAGCTTAGTTTTCCTGAACAAGCTAATCTAAGTGGCAATTCTCAGATCTGCTCGGAGTTAGTGCAGAATGGCACAAAATACACTGAACCGACCGATATAGCCAATATCCTGGCAGACAGGTTCAGTGCAAACTTCACCCCCCCTCACCCCCAAAAGGGCCCATAACTATACCAGAAGAATGTAGTGCCCCTGAAATCACAGACACTCAGGTTAAAACAGCCCTCTCCAAAGCAAAAACACAACATCAATGGGACCGGATGGTGTCCCAGGCTGCGTCCTACACGAGCTCAAAGATGAACTAATCCCTCACCTAAACACACTGTTTAAACTCAGCCTCTCTACAGGCTATGTGCCCACAGAGTGGCACAAAGCAACGGTTATTCCACTCCACAAAGGTGGAGCTGCAACGGACCCCGGGAACTATCGCCCTATAAGCCTGACTAGCTTGGTCTGCAAAGCTATGGATTGCATCATCATGGATCTCATTAACAGAGACATTGGGAACCTCCAAACACTGGACCCTACCCAGTTCGGCTTTGTTAAGGGCAGATCATGCCTCCCAAACCTGTTGGACTTCTTTGAGACAGTTACCAAGGCTATAGACAAGGGAAAGGAGGTCCACACAGCCTACCTAGTCCTTGCAAAGGCCTTCGACACCATTCCCCACTCAGGTATTATAGACAAGCTCACTAGCCTGAACATAAACCCCTACGTCAAAAGATGGGTTGTCAACTGGCTCATGGACAGAACCCACATGGTAAGAGTTGCAGGAGCTAGGTCTCTCTCTAAACCAGTTACAAGTGGCGTTCCCCTGGGCTCAGTCCTAGGACCCCTCCTGTTCGGCATATACTTCTCAGAGGTACAGGCAAGCACAGGAGGACTATGGCTGACCAAGTTCGCAGATGACTGCAAACTAGGGGCTATAATTGACTCTCCGGCTGACACAGATATCCTCCAAAAGGGTCTCACTGAGACAGATACCTGGTGTCAAAACCATGGCCTCAAGCTAAATGCCAAAAAGTCCATAGTCATCCCCTTTGGAAAAAAACAAAGTACCCACAAACTATCATATAGGTGGTAGCCCCCTAAATACGGAAGATGTAATAAGGGATCTGGGGACCCAAGTAGACAGTAACCTCTCCTTTGATAATCACATTGCCAAAGTGGTTAGAAAATCCTTCTATGTGGCCCACCTAATCACAAAAGGGTTTGCATCCAGATCTAAAGAGGTCATTGGGCCCCTCTACACATCACTCATCAGACCCATCATAGAGTACAATGCCCCATTTGGGATGTACCTTACAAGATACTTGCAACAACTGGAAAGACAACAGAAGTACCTCACCAAGAGGATCACTGCCTCAAGCAGATGCCCTATGCAGTTCGACTGAAGAAACTCCAGCTGTACTTGGTTGCATACCACCTACTCAGAGGTGATCTCTGCCTGACATACAAGACCATGTCCAGCACAGAATTGATGGACATGCTCCACCTAAAGAAAACCATATCCCTTCAAGCCACACGCTCCAAGGATCTAAACCTTGCCACAACAATAAATAGGCCATGCTGGAAGGATAGATTCCTCTCCCAGAGACTTCCCATGCTCTGGAACAAGATTCCAATCTACATTAGGCAGAGCTCCTCGCTAACCCTCTTCAAGAGAAACCTTTAAGAGTGGATGGGAAACAGAAAGTTTACCCCAGGGATCACTTCAATGGCTCTGCTGGACAGAGGCACAGGGAACTAATCTAAGGGGATGGCAAAAGCCAACACATTCTGGCTAGGCTTATAAATGCTTTTGGGCAGAGAGCCTAGTACCTACCTATGAACCTATGAACAAATTCCTCAACTCGCTACCTCTGTCTTCATTAACTAAAATCCCATGAGTCATGTCCTGCTGTGCCTTTATTAGCTCCCTCTGATATCTATCAGTTTTAGATCAAATTCTTACATAACAGTCTCTACCAAATTCACAGCAACTCTCTCTCTCTCCCCTATATTCATGTCCACTTCCCCTAAAAGCCCTGTCAACCTCTTAACAAAGTGCTCACCTTTGCAGAAATAAACACAATCAAAGGGTCCATGTGGTCTCAGGGCAAAAAAATGTAATTGTCCACAATGTAAACAAGAATTCCACAGTTCACTGAGCTCCAAAAGTACTGAAATAAACTGAAATCATTCTAATACTAGCCAAGTATAAAATACAAGTGGAATTTATTGAAAAAACGCCACAATACTAACTGGTTACGTGCTTTCAACCTTACACCTCACGACTTTATCAGAACAAAACCAGAAAGCAGTTCAATTAACACTTAAATAGAAAAATGAATACATCTGACCCCCAATTAAACAATTAGTCCATTAGGAATTTAAAAACCCAGCCTATAGATCAAATTCAGGCTAGTTTTGCACTGAGACCACACAGACCCTTTGATTGTGTTTCTTTGAGCTTGGTTTTGGGGTAGGTCAGTTTACACAAATATTGTATGGTTATCAGTCTTATTTTTGGTGCCCTTTGTAGAAATACAAGTTAATACTCTAAGATCCATCTTAGTTTTCCTGAACAAGCAGAAAGCTCATCACTAAAGGAGAGCGATCTATGACCATTATAGATGCTCCCCCGGGCTAAAACGTAAATGCAAATGTTCTTTCATTACCAGTACTATATTAATTCTACACAAGGAAAATAACCAGGAAGAAAAGCAAGTAAAAAGGCATGAGCGGAGGGACAGGCTCAATGCACATCTTCCAGTCCCATGGAGCCAAATGATCTTTTAATGTATTTGTGACTGGCTGGAGCTCTGTATGATCCATCTCCGGAGTAAACTTCACCTAGTGTAAGCACTGTATCCAAGTCCTGATCAGTCCTTCTTAACAAATCACCCATTCCCCATGCAATCATATAACTTCTTCTCAAGCAGAGGCTGGAAAGAGATAAATATTCACAAAGGACATCAAGGATTCTTCAAAGAAACCTTAATAAAGAAACATACCTACCTTCTTTTTCCACGTAAACGTCCATCATCTGAAGTGAGGAGCCCTTTCTAAGTAAAATGACTACTCTCTAGCATCTTCCTCCTGGATAACATACATATGCCAATACAAAGTACCCCGATCTATTCAATTTCAAAAGATGTGTCTCCTGCAGTAAAACATTAGGCCTCCTGTGTTTTAGAATTGCAAACATTCTGGTTCATTTTTCTGGGTTAGCCAAGCCATTCATTTTCCATGATAAAATGGAATATATCAGATTATTAAATGACAGAAACCCTTATTAATTCCCTATGTCTGAGTTTCAGTGTATGACCCCTTATTAAACTGATGAACAGAAATTCTGAAATCTAGGGTTAGACAGAACTTAATACAACTCACCTAATGTTTTCTAAACATACACCAGCATCCTTTTAAGAAATATATTGCTGTCTAACAAGCTAGGTAGAAAATCAGTAAAAAACAAACAAACATGAAAATGTAAAAAAATCCCAAAGATTGAAAATAGCTTCACATAATTTAGCATATAACTATTTGCAATAAAAAATGGGAAAACTGCTTCCAAAGAGAAGACAATCCTCCTCTGTTAGGATCGCAAAGGAGGATGAGCACACACTTTCAAAAAGGTTGCGAGTGGGAGCAGACAACCAAGAAAAACTAAGATACGCATCATCCTTTCTCAATCCCTTCCTCCCTAACCCACAACTTTTTATTTAGATTTCCTTTGGCTCTAATTACAGAAACATAGAATGAGATTAACCATAAGCATTGGCTATATCATAATTCAAGTGTTAAAAAAAACCAAAAAAAAACAAAACAAAACAAAAAAAAAAACTATGAAATAGAAGAATGTTCAAATTAAAACCAATGCTCATTTATTAGGGGAAAATGAAGACTCTTAGGTCTACAGTGACCACTGCACTAAAAATCTTCATCTTCCTGGAAAGTGAAACAACTTGACTTTATCTTAAATGATGCCAGCATATGAAGGCAAAGAAAATAAGCCATTATTGCCAAACGAACTAGATTTAGACAGTATGGGACTTCATAAAGTGTCTGGTACTGGAAATCAGGCATCTTCCTTTAATACAATAGAATCTAGGCTGATTCCAAAAACAAGAAGAAAAATAAGCATAACAACTGGTTGCATTCAGTGACGTTATTATTACTACACGCTGCATTTAGGAATAAAGTTGACAAAGCACAGCAGCAATCCAGTTCTCTTTTCCAGTATGCTTTTTCCATCATGCACTATCAGTTTCCCTCTTTCTAAAGACAGGGAATGGATCCAGAGCCTCTCCTTGATCTTCCGTCTCCCCCCTAGAGTTAACAGCTCTGGGTGAAGAAGAGGATGCAGATCCCACTGGTTTGATCTCTTGGGATATCTGCTTCAATTATTTCAAGGTTCCTCAGGTGTAGTGAGAGTAGCTGAAACCTTAGCTGAACTGAATAGAAAAGCCTATATCACTCACTTAATTCTTACATTAGTTGAATAATCACAACTGGGCAAACACACAAGAATCACTGGTCTTAATAATTTTACCAGGTGTCCAGAGTGCTGAGAGCACTCTATCTTTTAAAGTTGTATCACAAACCACACCAAAATGGGTCTGGGCATCCTATGATGTAACTGTTGTTGGATAAAGACCCAATACTTCCATTCTATATCGATTTCTTCATAATAAAACCCATTTCAGTAAGCCAGCTGCCTTCTTATATATATTGTAGATAGGCTAAACCCTCCTCTCTTTCAGAGATACCGGTGAAACATAGATTCCTGCAACACACCCAGACCATCCAGGTCTCCTGGTGTAGCCTGCATCAGCTCCAGCTGAGCTTCTGCTAAGGCCATGCAGTGTTTTAAAATCCTTATCCCAGAGTCCACTGCAATGAGCTAATCTGGGTCAGAGGAGAGCACTGTTTCAGTGTCAGATGGTTTGCTATCACCCAATGAAAATACTGGCAGACAGGTTTAGCAGTCTTTTCAATGATCCTCTACGCAGTTAAGCAGATTGCTTTTCTTTTCTCTCTCAGTGCTTTTTTCTCCCTTCATCTAATTTACCACACAGTCAGCAAACAGAATAATATCCAATTTTCTGGACTGCAGGTCTGTCAATAAAAAATAAATAAATAAATAAATAAAAAATAAACTTGTTAATTGGACAAGGAGAAGAGTGGTAGGAATCAGACCACATTACTCTACCATCATCCTATCCACAAGTTAAACCAAACCATATTTCCATTTCACTAATGACAGTAAAAAATGATCTAATTTGCCACTACCTTGCCTTGTGCTGCCGAATGTGGAAATTCCATCATTTAAATAAGATATTTTGTCAAAGTCTGTAAATGTAGCCATTTGGAATTTTAGCCTGGTTTATGATAGTTCAGCTAGAAAAACAAAACAGGGCCTCCGATGATTTTAATATTCATGCAAACCTTTCTATAGAATATACTTCATTACAGTATTTCTGTGTTTCTACACTAAGATGTATTATCTTTTTCTACCTAAAGCACTCTACCAAATGAATAGCACTGGACATTACACATCTATAGACACTCAAAAGCAAACAGCTATCATGTGTTTCCTTAGACAATGGTTCCTCAGAAATCACTTGGCTTATTCATTTTAGAGTGAAAGCAGTGATTACTCAATACCACTGTGTGCAGCTTTGGAGAATTTCCCTTTTTCCCAGTGTTATGTGACAGTGGAGTCAGTATATACATAGGTTTGAAGGCTATGCAGGAATGAGGAGGCTCATCTCCCTGACAAAAAAAAGTTTCAGTATGTGCCTTTAGCACACATGTTAATCCAGTGTTTCAGTCAGTAGCTTCCAGGAGATCACATTTTAATCATATACAGTGAAAGTGTAGCAAAGAGTTTAGAAATGAATGTCAGGCTTGCCTCTTTGATACAAAAGAGAAAACTGGGAATGGCAAACCAGCAAAAGACCTGAAATTTATCTATCCATCCACCCCTCTCTCCTTCCTTCATTCCTTCCATCTATCCATCCTATTCCCAAACAACTTACCCTGGTGAGGGTCACTGCAACCTGAAATCCAGTCAGTTAGTAGGTGAATCTTCTATAGACAGTGTCTAAGCTATGATGTTTTTGAATTATGAGCTTGGTAGTAGCCTGATTAAATTGTAACTGTTATTCTAAGCCTTTTGGTTTAAGCACTTGGGCTTCAGACCAGTTGTTTTACATTAAGAAGGTTTATGGTCTGCACTGTTGTGGCAGGACAGGTAGCTTACATCCTTCTAAATTAGGAATTGCTGATTGAAGGCTCAGTGTTTTGTTATTCTAAAAGTATATTAGTTCTGGTTTAAGCACTTGGGCTTCAGGCCAGTTATTTTACATTAAGAAGGTTTGTGGTCTGCACTCTTGTGGGAGGAGAGGTTAGATTCTGCCCTTCTGAGCTGGGAATTTCTGGTTAAAGGATTATTGTGGCTGCTTATTTGAACTGTTTCTTTTTAAATTGGTGCACCTTGTTTGCTGTAGCATAGACTAGATTCAGGCATGCTGAATCTAGCTTTGTTTGTATAACTTGAGCACTAATCCAGGCCATCATTTTTTGGAGAAGGTTCCCCTGCACCCTAGTGGCGGGAGTGTGCAGTTAGAACTTGTCTGATTGAAGACTGCTGGAACAGGGCTCAGTTTTGAGCTTTTTTACTGATTAATTGGGTAATTTGTTTAAAAAAGTTTGCTTGTTTTCTATTGTTATATAAAAATAGACTTTATTCATCTGCTTTTACTTATTTGTGTTTCTTCCTACTTTATTGCATTTATTCTGCTGCATTTATTACTGTTTGTTAGTAGCCTGATTAAATTGTCACTGTTATTCTAAGCCTTTAGTTGAAGCACTTGGGCTTCAGACCAGTTGTTTTACATTAAGAAGGTTTGCGGTCTGCACTATTGTGGCAGGACAGGTAGCTTACATCCTTCTAAGTTGGGAGTTGCTGATTGAAGACTTAGTGTCTGTTATTCTAAGAGTGTATTAGTTCTGGTATAAGCACTTGGGCTTCGGGCCAGTTATTTTACATTAAGAACGTGTGGTCTGCACTCTTGTGGGAGGAGAGGGTAGATTCTGCCCTTCTGGGCTGTGAGCTTCTGGTTAAAGGCTTATTGTACCTGCTTATCTGAATTGTTTCTTTCTGAAAATGATATGCCTTGTTTGCTGTAGTAACATAGACTAAATTCAGACCTGCTGAATCTAGCTTTGTTTGTATAACTTGAGCACTAATCCAGACCATCTTTTTTGAAGAAGGTTCCCCTGCACCCTAGTGGCAGGAGTGTGCAGTTAGAACTTGTCTGATTGAAGACTGCTGAAACGGGGTCAGTTTTTAGCTTTTTATAGGTAAATTTGTTTAAATCAGTTTGCTCATTTGCTACTGTTATATAAAAAAATACACTTTATGCATCAACGCTTAGCTAGGGTTAAACTATTCCTGGCGCCATAAAGTCTGCTCTTCAAATTTTCCCTTAGAACTAGCCAGTTTTTTGTTTTAGCACTCAAATCTGTTTCTTTAAGCTCAGCACTTGTTCAGAACTCATTGTAAGCACTAAATAAACTACAAATTACTATAGCACTCAACTTTCTTCACTTGTCTAGAGGAAAACAGTTTTTAGTACTTAATAAATAAGTACCTATCCAGGCATGTCTAAAAGGATAATTAATAAGGAATGTAAAATAATGCATGATAAATAAAAGAATCAACCAGAAGACTTAAAAGCTGGCTGCACACTTATTAACAGCTTAACTTCAGGGAAAAGAAATTAAGAAAGAAGAGCTAGTAATTTTGTCAGCTTGAGTAAAATTCAGTTACTGGTTAGTAAGTACACTGCCTGGATGCCAATAAAGAAGAAATTTAGAGAACCTGAAAGAAAATCAACAAGAAAATGTAAAGAGAAAATGCTGAGTTGGAAGAATCCTGCAACTGTTCAACAAAAATGAGTTCAAACTCCGGCTTTGGGAAAATAGATAGCTTCCAGTAATTTAGGGGAAAAGATAAATCAAATGTACTCTGAAGTGATTAAAATTGGGCGGCCACGGTGGTGCAGTGGTTAGCATTGCCGCCTCACAGCAAGAGGTTCTCCGGTTCGATCCTCGGCTGGGGTGCCTTCTGTGTGGTGTCTGCATGTCCTCCCTGTGGTCGCGTGGGTTTCCTCCGGGTGCTCCGGTTTCCTCCCACATCCCAAAGACATGCTGCAGGTGGAATGGACACTCTAAATTGGCCCTAGGTGTGCGTGTGAGTGTGCCTTCTGTGGAAGGTTGGGCACTGGGCTGGCAACTCGACACCGTAAAACTCCACTGCCATTCAATGTGCGGACAAGGTGATCCGCTGTGGCGACCCCTAACCGGGAAAAGCCGAAAGAAGAAGAAGACTCTGAAGTGATTAAAATAAATGAAACATTAAAGGAATATATCAACATATATCAACTCAAGTAAAAGTCTGGAAACAACAGAAGAAGCTTTAACTAGCTATTCATATGAACTGATAAAACTGCAAAAATGACAGGCTGAAATGAAAAAGTCTAGCTGAGTATGAGAGTTCTCAAGAAGAGCTAATTGAAAAAAAACGGTAGAGTTAGAAGCTAGAGCATGCAGAGAAAACCTGAGATTTTTTGCTGTCCCAAAGAAACTGGAAGGAACAGACTGTATTCATTTTATAAAAGCACAGATAAGCAACTGGACTGATATTCCACAGCATGATTTGTTAAATAAAAGGGCACATTGCCCCAAATCTGACCATGAAAAAACAAGAGTTGATCCTGTCAAAACTGTGGCAGAAGGGCAAAGTATTAAGAAGTGGGTACAGTAGAGTGTTTGTGGAGAATGATTATTCACTGTAAACTACACTGAAGAGAAACAAATTTATCCCAGCAATCAGTGAATGTAGAGAGGCAGCTGTGAGATTCAAGCTGCTATATCTAGCTGTCTTCAAAATATTTTTTTCCTGGAAGAACAAAGGCAGTTTTTTTAATGCAGAACAGGCTAAGGAGGAAATACAAAAGTTTATTCAACAAAACGTGAGCCATCAAAGAGAAGTGGACTCTATTTCACATTCTTCTGACATTAAAGCACACAGGGAGGGTTTGCCAGTGAAACATTTTCCAATGTTCCAAAGGAAAATACTTGAGAGAGAGAAAAAGCACAGGAGTTGACTAGAAAAATCAGGAGTACCTTGGACTTGAACCAGAGTCTTGAACAAGAAGAAGATCAACAAAACTGAAATTAGCGAATGTGAGATTATAAAGCATCAAAACATCCATGAAATATGGCTTTGAAAGAAAAAGTGGCTGGGAAAGAGTGGAATGTTGTTGTCTTTGTTAAACTTGCAAGTAGACTGTAAAGCATATACCTCACTTTATGTCATTAATGTTTAGAAGGACACTAAAAGGAAAAAAGAAAGTGTAAGTAAAACAATTTTTGTTCTTAATAGCATTTGTATAAAACATTTTATAGGATCGTAGGAAGTTGTTAGGCTAATGGCCCTGGTGCCCTTACAAGCCTAGCCATGTTATACCCTTGTTTCCTTATAGATCAGGATATATGATCTATATTAATATGCAAATGTGTGAACAGCACTGACTGTCTATATCAAGGAGGGATACAGGTGGAATCCCCAGGATAAATTTGTGGTTTCCCATGCAATTCTCCAAGTTATGTTTCAATATAGTCATAGAAGAACTGTTGTTTAATGTGAATTGGTAGTTTGTTCCAGAGGAGTGGCAACCACCGAGACACATATCTGTCTCTCCAACAAGTCCTGTTTATATTGCAAGCCAGGTTAAGGTCCCTAGATTGAGTGAATCTTGTCTCATTTGACTTGCAGATATGTAGCATTTCCATTAAGGCAGGGTCCGAGACTGCTCTGTAGGCCAGCCACAAGTCGCTTCTAGGCAGTCTATACCATACAGAGTACAGTGACAGTGATTTCAGTCTGTTCATGTAGGACATGTGCTGAAGACCCTGAATTTTCTTAGTGAGAAACTTCTGAGATCTCTCCAGTTGCTGAAGGTGTCTGGTGAGGTACATTCAAAAGGGAGCATTGTACTCTATCATTGGTCTGGTGAGTGACAAGTACAGTGAAGTTATAACCTCTTCTACTCTGGATGCTATGCCTTTACTTATGAGATGAGCAATGCAGAAGACTTTCCTCACCACTGTGGACACATGCTGATCAAGGTTAAGGCAGCTATCAACCTGTGTCCCCAAGTTTCTCACCAGTGCGTTTGAATTTAAGAGTGTTATTATAATATTGTAGATTTCATGGACATACCCCTTGACAAATGGAATGATGCATTTGTTTGTGCTGATCAGACTGGCTGGAGAAATGGTGGGAAACTGTCCATCCACTATGTTAGGAGTATTGTTAGTCAAGTAGTGGGGAGTGAGCTAGATGGGTCTGGTACAGTTGTAGAACTAATAATAAACTATATTATGGGAAACTTTGGGCTGGAGACCTGCAGCAAAGTCACAAAATGCGCTGCTGAGTTGCTCTCCAGGCAGCAGTGTGCAATTGAGTTATGTGGAGAGAAGCAGGGAGGTATTGGAAGATTCACAAGCTGTCAACTAGAGGAAAATTTGTCTTTCAAAGCCTTTGCATCTACAATCATTGGTACTAACTCCTGATGCGTGGTGCACACTTGCGTGCACATGCAAGGCTCAAATAAAAGCAAAGTTAAGCACTTTTCAAACAAGCTAACCAATAGTAATGCTCAATACTGAGCCTCACTCTAACAATCTCCACTCGGGTGGGTCCCTGTATACACTCTTCTGCCACAAGGGTGCAGAGGGGTTCATGATATAAACTGCATCCATCCATAACCCCTTTTTTTCATTTTTGCACATGGTGTTGGCGTGTCAATTTAACAGTGACAATCATCTACAGCCAGGGTTTACATCACTGGGTGGTTAGCCCTGCAGGGGTAGTTCTTCCACATGACACACTCGCACACACACTCACAACAATGGACAATTTAGGGTGGCCAATCCACCTTTGGAATATGGGAAGAAACCAGAACATCCAGAGGAAATGCACATGAACACAAGGAGGACATGCAGACTCCACACAGAAGGCATCTCAGCCGAGAATCAAACCGGGGAACCTCTTGCTGTGAGGCAACAATGCTAACCACTGTGCCACCCTAACCACTTTAAAACAAATCTGTGCAGTATGTAGTCAGGGGTACCTTAAATTATGTGGTGAGGGTGAGTCTTTTCAGTGACTTTTGTATGTGATAGATATTAAAGAAACAATTATTTGTCTTAGTTTTAAGACATATAGGAATTACAATTTAAAAAGAGAAGAAAGATTAGACAAAAGCAAGTTGAAGCTAATATGCTGTAATCTTGGGCTAGTGGGTGGGGGATGAGGTGTAAAAGAGCACTGATTATATTATATGTAGAGTTAAGATTTATTTTCTTATTTTTGAATAAGAGAATTTTTGGATTAATGCCCTTGGCTTAATCTAAAAACAATGTTTTCTGCAAGCAAGTAGGCTTGAAAAATGACACAAAATGATGTATGTCATGAGAAGTGTTAAGATTCTTGCACATGCAATGATATTTGCTTGTTTTTCCCTTTGGCAAATGTTCAGTGTGAGTTAAGAAGAATGCAGCTGAAGGCAGTTTTACTTTATGTTCTTATGTTTCCATGTTGATGAGATGTCTACAGGTACAAGCAATTAATCTTGACAGTTCTGAACATTGTTTGCTGAGGAAAATGCAAATTTAAAAGTACAAGAGCAAGCAGTTAAGTAAAAATAAAGTTTGCAAGTATTGGACATGAATAAGAGATAGCAACTTTCTAGTAGCCTTAATACCTCAATGCATTTACGAGAAGAGAGTAAAATTTAGTTTCAGTTAAAGACAGCAGGGTACTATTTTACAGTTAAAAGTTAATGTTTTCTGAAAGCATCCAAGCTGATTTTCACATCTGGGGGTAGAGATGAGAAAAGAACAGACAGCAACCAGTGTAATTGGGAGCACAGGCTGTAAAATGGATAACCTTAATTTTAGGTTAGGCAATGCCTGTGGCTGCAGCTGTCAGTATGGGACAATTATTCCTTACAGGAGGGATAAAGTTCATTTTTGAAGATGTAAAAACAAAAAGTCTAGAAAAATTAGAAACAGGTTCAAATGGAGATGACAAGAAACAATTGTATAAAAGAGCAACATGTGTGTGCAGTGTGCATGTAGCACAAAAGCTAAAAAAACACATTAAAAATACTATCATGTACAATAGGTGGAAACAATAACTTTTTATCATAAAGGCTATGTTATCGATGTTATTTTGGAACATAAATGGCCTTACAAGTATAGACAAACAGGTTTGGGTATTGGATTATATTATGAAATGCAGAGTGCAAATAGCAATGACAAAGTGAAAAAGATCTTAGGTTTTGTTAGTAGTATTGTAAAAGGAAGGGAAGCAACAACATCCTGTAAGAAAGCTGTGGTGGCTTTAATAACCAAAGACAGTAAAGACCCAACAGACCCAGCTTTGTACAAACCCATTTCAATTTTAAAACATGATTATATCAAGTATTTATAAATATACTAGCTAAAATAATGACAGAAGTGTTGAAAAATTGATAGATATGGATCAATGTGGTTTTATGGAGGGGAGACAATATTAATAGAACAATAATGATTCAGATAGAAGCAGAATGTACAAAAATACCATTGCTGTTGGTAGGTCTTGATGCTAAGAAAGCTGGGGTTTTATGTGTAGGGAAATGGAAGCATTTTGCATTCCCAATTATTATAAAATGGTTAATTAGAAGGATAAAAATAATAAAAGACCAGTGTTCACACCTCGGTTTATTGTAAAACATAAGCACTTTTGTCTTATAATTCAGACTTCAAAAGTTTCTGATGAAGTCTGAATTATAAGATGAAAGCACTTATCTTTTATAATAAACCGAGGTACGAACGCCGGTCTTTTATTATTTTTTCTGTTGAGTAGTAGTAACAGTAATTAGTAATTAGGAGGATATATGATGGCTTGGAGGCAAGAATTTAAAGTAGGAAGGTTACTCCCTAAGTTGTGTCTGAACACAGAAACCAAGCAGGGATATCATCTTTCCTCTTTGTTATTTGCTTTATATTTGGAGCCATTAGCAAAAAAAGAAATAAGGGACTCAGAAATTCTTGCATATAATAGTATGGTTATCCAGAAAAGTTGGATTTATTTGCTGACAATATCATTTTTACCTGATAAATCCATAAAAGGACTTATCCGTGTTGTAAAACGTTTGAGACAGTTTAAAGTCTTTTGGGCTATAAAATTAGTGAAGATAAAACAAAGGCTACAGCCATAAATTATGTACCGACATGAACTGGTCCACAATATTCATATTTATGGGGACACATACGATGAAGTATTTAGGAGTACGAATTAAAAATCTTCCACTATGGTAACTAAGGATATGTGGAAAAAGACTAAACAAAAGATAATACAAAAACTGAGAAACTGGATGATCTTGTTCATGGATATGGATAGTAATACACAAGCAGTGAAAATGTTTTTAGTCTCTTTAGTTTTGTATACAGGTCAAACATATTCTTATTAACCAAAGGGGAAGTTGTGCACAATAATTAATAAAGTATTGAAGGAATCTATGTGGGAGGGCAAAAGGCAAGAGTAAAGTGGGATAAGTTGATCCTTCCAATAGAAAATGGGTTTAGGATTACCTAATTTTAAGGGATATTTCAGAGCTACACAGTTAAAGCTTATACACATAACACAAGCAGAAAATTATAATTCAAAATGGAATTGGATGATGAAACAGGAGGGGAGAGGGGGAATTTAAGAAATAAGGCAAGAGTAGGATTTTTAATGCAGATCCTTAAGGAGAATAACAACAGCCATACAGAATAGTATATTCACAGAATAGCAGAAAGTATTCTAAGAACTAACCCAACATGAGAATGGAGAAAGGAGATTTTGCTGACAGGGATGACTGCAAGTACAGATATGAGAAAAGACAAGAGGGGGCTGGAATTTACTGGAGAAACTGGCAAAGGGTTCAAGGTTTTGGAAGCAAATAACTAGATAGGGAAGGTAATAGAGTGGGATGAGGCCAACAATACATTTGGACTGCAGCCTATAGACTGCCTTCCCCGCCAGTGATTTATATCAGAATATAGGCAAAGAAAAGGTATAGAGGGAATTCTAAGTGAAAGACATGCTCTAGTAGAGATTTTAGTTCAATCTAAAACAGAAGCAATGGTAACGGTGGTCCCGCTACAAGGGTGGGGCCACAACTGACCCTGGGAATTACCAACCAACAAGCCTGACCAGTCTGATCTGTAAGGCTATGGAGCGAATCATTATGGAACTCGTAAATGGAGAGATTGGGAACCTTCAGTCGCTGGATCCCACACAGTTCGGCTTCATCAAGGGCAGATCATGCCTCCTGAACCTGATGGATTTCTTTGAGACAGTTACTCAGGCTATAGATAAGGGAAAGGAGGTACACACGGCTTACCTTGACCTTGCTAGAGCATTTGACACCATTCTCCATTCAGGTATTATTGATAGGCTCACCAGCCTAGGCATAAACCCTTACGTCACAAGATGGCTCGCAAACTGGCTCTCAGACAGATCCCATGAAGTAACAGTAGTGGGATCTATGTCCAAATCCAGACCAGTAACGACCGGTGTGCCTCAGGGCTCTGTCCTGGGGCCCTTCCTTTTTGGCATATACTTCTCAGAAGTACAGGCAAGCATGGAAGGGCTGTGGCTGACTAAGTTTGGGACAACTGCAAACTAGGTGCTATAATAGAGTCTCCGGCCGACATGGAGATCCTCCAGAAGGGCCTAAATGAGACTGATGCATGGTGTCAAAGCCATGGTCTCAAGCTAAATGCAAAAAAATGCGTAGTAATCCCCTTTGGAAAAAACAGAGTATCCACAAACTACAACATAGGAGGTAATCCCCTGAAATCTGAAGAAGAAATAAGGGATCTAGGGACCCAAGTAGATAGTCAGCTTTCCTTTGATAACCATGCTGCCAAAGTTGTTAGAAAATCCTTCTATGTGACCCATCTGATCACGAAAGGGTTTGCATCAAGATCTAAGGATGTAATGGTGCCCCTCTACTCTTCCCTCATCAGATCCATTATTGAGTACAATGCACCAATTGGAATGTACCTGGCTAGACATCTCCAGCAGCTGGAGAGACCACAGAGGTACCTAACCAAGAGGATTACTGGCCTCAAACAGTTGCCTTATGCAGCACGATTGAAAAAGCTAAGACTGTTCTCTGCTGCATACCGCCTTCTCAGAGGCGATCTCTTTCTAACGTACAGAGCCATGTCCAACCCAGAATTGTTCAACATGCTCCATCTTAGCAAAACCAAATCTACTCGAACTACATGCTCTAGGGATATAAACCTCAACACAACAATGAATAGAACATGCTGGAGGGAAAGATTCCCTTCGCAGAGACTTCCCTTACTATGAAACAGGGTCCCGATCTACATAAGACAGAGCCCCTCACTATCACTCTTGAAGAGGAACCTTAATGAGTGGATGGGTAACAGAAAGTTCACACCGAGGATCACACCAACAGCACTACTAGATAGGGGCCAAGGGTACTAGCTGCTAGTACAAGGGTCTAGGGAACTACTAAAGGGGTGGTGAATACCGCACAATGTGGCTGGGCTAATATATGCCTTCGGGCAGATAGCCAAGTACCAATCTATGAACCTATGAACCTATGAAGCAACTGTTAAAAGGAATAATTACAGGCCATATAAAATATTGCATGATAACTATAAGAATTGGAGGATATTTGAAAAGATTTTGAAGAGAAACTGCATAGGCAATTTACACATGAACAATAAGAGGGCATCTGTATGGCTCCAAAAGTATGCAACAAAGTCTAGAAGGTTTAGGATTTTTGCTTTTTAGTGTTTGCATAGGTATTTTATACCACAAGCAGACTCCAAGGAATTTTTCCTCATGTAGATGGCAAATGTTGGTGGTGTGATGGAAAAGAAAGAATTAACTGGGAACATATGTTCTAAGAGTGTAATGAGATGGTAGATTTTAAAAATTCAGAGTACCCTGTTAAAAATATTAGGTGAGCAAATGGGCGCAACAAAGTAAATAATTCTATTGAGCTGACACAGGATCTAAATTGTCTAGACATAGTAACACCTTGTTAAGTTTAATTCTGGTGGCTGCCAAAAAAAACAATTACTATAAAATGGAAATCAAAGTTTAAACCAACTGTTTGTAACAGAGATAAAAGAACTGGAACTGGGATCTTTGAAAACAAGAAAGAGCACACTACAAAGAAATAAATGGAAATTATGGGAACAATACATGCAGAATATTGTTCTGTAGGAGACATGAGGTTTAAGGGAAGGCACGAACTGAGCAAGTTATGTAATGTTGAATTGAGGATAGTTATAAAAAAGAATATATGTGATGTATAATGTATGTAACTTGAAACTACTAATATGATTTGTTTTCTTTTGTATTAATATACAATTGCCTATGGCTTAAATGATAGCTTAATAAAGGTGTTAAAAATTAATCAGAAGAGGTTAGGTAAGACTGGGAAATGAAAAAGGAAAGGCAATATACAAAGGAACAACACAATGACATTTGTAAGGATCCCAAGTATACAACAAAACCTAGAAGATTTAGGATTTTTAGATGGAAATGTTTGCATAGGTATTTTTGTATACCAGTTAATTCTTTTCACAGGTAGACAGCAAATGCTGGGAGCTTGATAAAATGGGAAAGAGTGGTGTACCTGGGAACATGTTTTTGTGGAATATAATGAGTTGATTTTAGAAATTCGTTACAGGGTACTTTATTAGAAATGTTGGGGGAGCAATTTATTTTAACTAAGGAAATGGCTCTCTTGAGCTGGGATATAGAAACTGAAGTGCCTAGACATTGTAAGGCCTTCTAAGTTTAATGCTGTTGGCTGCCAAAAAAGCAATTACTAGGAAATGGAAATCAAAATCAATTGTAAAAGAATTGTTAAATATTGTAAAGGGGATAAAACAACTGGAGGATCTTTAGAAAATGGAGAGTGCAAACTACACAGAAATAAATGGAATCTGAGGGAACAATATATGCAGAAAAATATTCTGGAGGAGTGATATTTTGGGGAAGACAGGACATGAATAATCTATGTGATGTTAAACTGATGAATTGTTAAGATAAAAATCATAATGTATAATGTGTATAAAAATAAAAAGCGTATTTTTCCCTTTTATAACTGAATATTTACTCATGTAACTATACAATGTGTGATGTTAATAAAGATGTTCAAAAAATGCAATGATCAGCACCATATTGGCAGATACACCCACGCTGACTAAGGAGACAGAGAACAAGAGTGAGGGGGAGAGAGAGAGAGAGAGTGAGAAAAGGCGCACAATAAATCTCCTATTATGGCAAGCTATGTAATAATTGTTCTGGCTCTCTGGGAAGATTGTCATACATTATAAGAAATCCCAGCCACAGACAAAATAATTATATTTTGTATGGGACTCATAAGGAACAAAATCAAAGAATTAAGTCATACTTAATTACATACAACTGAGAAAAATACTAGGATCCACACTAAGACAAAACATCCTATTTATTGCTTTTATTTATTTATTACGGGAAATTAGCTGTGGAGATTGTTTCATCCACAGCATAGCTTCAAATAATATTGATAAGAGTTAACAAAGGTAACAACATAGGCAAGGAAAGAAAAAAACTCAGATTAGTAAAAAGTATGCTGTATATGAAAAGGGTACCGTTCATATGTACGTACTAGGTGTAAGTCCTCAGCACTAGCAGGACACGTTTACACCTTGTTGCAGGTGGAGTATAACTTGCACTAAGTATTGCATTTAAGAAGGGCTTTAAAATGAGAAGTTAAAGAAAGCAGACTTTCCTCAAAGAGTGTGTAGGAAAGGCTTCAAACTCCCAACCCTGGGTCACACAATCACAACTATGCAGGTAAAAGCTGCTCTCTCTAAAGCCAAAACCACAGCATCAATGGGACTGGACAAAATCCTAGGCTGCGTTTTACATGAACTTCAGAACAAACTGGCTCCCCACTTAAGCACCATGTTCAGTCATAGCCTCACGTCAGGCTTTGTGCCCACTGAATGGCACACAGCAACAGTTATCCCACTCCACAAAGGGGAGCCACCACTGATCCTGGGAACTATCGCCCTATTAGCCTAACGAGCCTGGTCTGCAAGGCCATGGAATGTATCATCATGGAACTTATAAACAAAGACATTGGTAACCTCCAAACTCTGGACCCCACTCAGTTTGGGTTTGTGAAAGGCAGATTATGCCTCCTGAACCTGATCGACTTCTTTGAGGTAGACAAGGGTAAGGTGGTTCACACAGCCCATCTAGACCTCACCAAGGCTTTCAACACCATCCCCTATTCTGGAATTATAGCTAAACTCACTAAACTAGGTAAAAATCCGTACGTCACAAGATGGGCTGCCAACTGGCTCACTGACAGAACCCACAGTGTAAAAGTTGCAGACTCCAAATCTGACTTCAAACCAGTGACAAGTGGAGTACCACAGGGGTCAGTCCTGGGACCTCTCCTGTTTGGTATCTACTTCTCTGATGTACAGGCTAACACAGAAGGCCTTTGGCTAATGAAGTTCACAGATGACTGAAAACTAGGAGCCATAGTCGAGTCCCCAAATAATGTGGACATCCTACAGAAGGGCCTCACTGAGACAGATGCCTGGTGTCAGAGTCATGGCCTCAAGCTCAATTTCAAAAAGTGCATTGTCATCCCCTTTAGTAAAAACTCTGTACCCATGAACTACCACATAAGTGGCAGTCTACTTAATGCCGAATGTGTGATAAGAGACCTTGGGACCCAGGGGTGGACATTAGTCTCTTCTTTGATAATCACATCGCCACAGTAGTCAGGAAATACTTTTACATGGCACACCTCATCACAAAAGGGTTCTCATCCAGGAAAAAAGAGGTCATTGTTCCCCTCTACTCGACACTCAGTAGACCCATTATAGAGTACAACACCCCTTTTGGAACGTACCTCACAAGACATCTGCAGTAGCTGGAAAGGCCACAGAAGCACCCCACAAAGAGGATTACTGGCCTCAAACAGATGCCCTGCACTGACCGCCTCAAAAAACTCCAGCTTTACTCCATAGCATATCGCCTACTCCGAGGTGATCTCTGCCTAACATATAAAGCTATGTCAAACCCAGAGCTGTTGGACATGCTACACCTAAAGAAATCCCAATCCCTCTGAGCTACATGCTCTAGAGACCTAAACCTTGTCACCACAATAAACAGGACATGCTGGAGGGATAGATTTCTGTCATAGACAGTTCCCATACTCTGGAACAAGCTACTCATCTATGTCAAGCAAAGTTCCTCATTAGCACTCTTCAAGAGAAATTTTGATGAGTGGATGGGAAATAGGAAACACACCCTTGAGATCACTTCTGTGGCTCTGCTCAACAGGGGCACAGGAAAACAACTTTCTTGGGTGGCGTAAGCCAGGGAACCTTGTTGGCTAGGCTTAGTTAGGCCCTTGGGTTGATAGCCTAGTACTTACCTATGAACCTATGAACATGCTGCCTGTCTGCACTTTTAATATGGCCTGTGAAGACATACTCAGTTATATCTTCAGTCCACTTGTGAAGCATTTTAAGTCAAAACTGCAATGACAGATTACAGATACATAGATATTCTGAGGCCAATGAGTCTCATGACCATTCTTGCCTTGCTAGTACCCTCCCTCAGGCTGCATCTCCTTCTCCAGGAGAGCTATAATAGTCAATTTTGCAGTAAATTTGTGGGTGCTCTTCCAGTGATCTAGTTTATGTATAAAGGAAGATACTGAATCACACTGTTAAGCATGTAGAGGAGGTTTATTCCTGAGTTTTGGGAGATGCTGGGTTATAAACCTGACCATCCACTGTGTTTTATTTTTCTGCTGGTAAAGATTTAGGTCTCTGGTTCTATTATTGGTCGAGATATTGTCCTTAGTACTCAGCGCACTGTCTGCAGATTGTGCATGGATCATTATATTTTTGTTTATTCTGTAGGGGTCTTTAACTAGTTTCACTGATGGTTTTGTGCACTTACAAGGGGTATCTATACCCCACCCTTGGAGTTGCCCAATTCCAGACAAGAAAGATGTTGTGTCTGGAGAATTGGTTAATGTTTTATTTTTGTAAAGTAGAATAGAAACGAAATAAGATGTACAGTAGTAGTTTATGTAGGTGGGGGCTGTGGATGTCAGCTGTAGAGTAAGAAGCACGCAATACTGCCTGACATGCTATGTGTCTTTGTGTAAATAACGCACATCCAGGAGAAGGGCATCATTTACACAATAACATACAACATGGAGGACATTATTGTGCTTAGGGAATGGGCTATCTGTTAAACTGTTTTGTATTTGTTTTATTATTATTATTATATAATTATAGTATATTTTGATGGAAAATAATTTGTCTACCTAATGTTTCAAACTTGCTGTAGTATATGCAAGTGCTGTTGGAAGAAATATTTTTACATCCAAAAATAAGTTATATAAGTATTTAATGTGTAAGCACACACACACACACACACACACACACACACACACACACACACACACACACACACACACACACGTATATACACACAAGTAAGTTTATGTTTTGCTGTATCAGGGGAACTTGTCAGAATATATCCATCAATAACTAAAAGCTTGCTATTGTGGTATGGAAAAAAGGCGGAATGCATTCTGTATCAGTTACAACTGATAACCTGACAGTGCTGTTTTGCTGCCAAAACAGTTATACCATTTACTAGTGAGAAGGTTTCTCATCATTCATACTTATAAGTTTTCACTTCATTTTTTTAATTATTACTTCCTGGAAAGTTTGCACGTTTGGTCTTACTGTACCAGGCAGTTTGTCACTACAAGGCAGTCTGTAACATCCTTTAAAAATGACTCTGCAGATTAAATTCATTGTGCAACTGAAAACATGTTAATATGGTACTGAAACCCAAAAGGGGATGTAATTTGCATCCAGTAGAAAATGTTCATCACACAATAATGTTTTTCTGCCACCTGAATAGTTGTGTAGCTTCCTAGTAAGAAAGTATCACATTATTCACACTAAAAAAAGTTTAGTATCTTTTTTTAAATTGCTGTTCTATGGAAAATTTATGTACATATGCAAAATTGTGCATGTCAGAGCAAGTCAATTGGTAACATCTGTTAAAAATAACTTTGCAGTCCTGCATCTATTACACAACTGAAAGCTTGTTGCCGTGGTACTGAAAACCAAGAAGGAATGTACTGGGTAAAGCTACTTACCTTACAGCGTTGTTTTTATTGCCAAACATACACTTGTGTGTAGCTTCTATATGTATCAGAGGGACAAGTGATAGAAGCATAAAAGTCACTGTTATGTCTGTTACATGTTATTAGATATGGTGATGGTGGTTTGCCTAAGGGGCTTGTACATTGTAGCACTTGAAACTGTTGTGTGCAGTTTGTTTTCTGTGCCACTCTAGTTGTTTAGTGGAGTTTTTTTTCAATCAGGTTACAGTTAATATGATAAAACTAGCTTACCTGTTGAATTTGTATTTTTTCACATGGGTGTGTAAAAAAACAGCAGAAGGTATTCAACTTGGCAGCCTGAGAGTCATTTGAGCCTAAGACTCATGACGTTCAGAATTTCACACAATGTGACCTCAAATAGAAAAAGGAGGTCCTATTGGACAGAAATGGTAAGCATGCCTTGCTTTGGTTCTATTTTTTTTTTTTTTTTTTTGGAGGGGGGGGGGGCATTTTGGGAGAAATTTTTTTGAGCCTGCCATCCCCTGCTTGTTAATGCAAACATTTTATGTCTCCTCTCAGTGTAAATGGTCTTGACAGCTAAGACCTGAGTTTCTGGGACAAGATTAGAGACTTACATCAGTAAGTTTTACTTCAATGCAGAAATTACTCAAAAGCAGTAGTGGTCTATACTTCACCTATATAATAATGTGTATGTATGTACCTACAAAAAAGTGGCTTCCATACATATCAAAAAGTCAAACTGACATCCAAGTGATCTAGAGTAATGAGATCACTATCCTGTAAATGTTTATAAACACTGAACATTTCACTTTTACCCATATGTATAAATAATTAAATGGATGTGGATGGTGAAGACCCATATGTGGGGGCTTGCCTCTACAAAAACTTATATTTTGGCAATTTGTGAGCAACCCACGATTTGACTAGTGATTCGGTAGCTTGTCCCCTGGGAAGTTTCGAGTCAGGGCTGTTTATGGCTTTTTTTGTTTCCTTAAACAGCTCTGACTTCAACATCCCCAAGCAACAAACTCACCTCATTCAACAGAGAAAGAGAGAGAAAGATCACTATCACTCAGCCCACTCACTCCCAACTCTTTGTACAGTATTCCACGAGCTATGTTCATTGCCTGAACATAGGTAGTAAGTAAGTCATATGTCACTGAGTTCTAGTTCAGTGGGTGGACCTTGTCAATTTACATTTTTTGATATGTAAGGAAGCCACTTTCTTGAAGATGGATGCTCAGTCCCTATTCCAGCAGATTGCCTTGTCTTACCAGATTTTAATGCCTAATGGAAATGTAAATTGAGATTGCTCTTCCAAGTGGAAGCAACATTAGGGCTGATGTTTTGCGACCCTTAAAGCAAGCTACAGAGAATGACATGTCCTTCATTGGCTGAGAATTTACTTGGTCTACAGCAAAAGGAAAAACAGAACCCAACCCAGTCAAAGGAGCAACATTTGCACAACCTACTACAAGAAAATAATTATCTTTGTTTCTCTTAGGGGAGCAATGTGGTACAAATGAAAAATGGTCACTTTGTCATGAATCTCATCAAAAAGAACCTCATAAAAGTTTGCTTTTGGGAAGCAAATCAGAACAGTAGTGTGTTGGCACTTCAACACAAAGTGTATAACAAAGTATAGCAGATGAAGGCAAGAGTCAGAAGCAAGTATAGAAATCCACAGCAAAATAGGCTGGATGCTGGAGAAACTGGATGGTTTACCATCTCCAACAGTAGACCTGCAAGACAGCAAGTGTTGTGTTTATTTAGAATTGCAATGAAGTAAATTCAGGAAAGGAAAACTGGTGGGCCAGATGGGCACCAAACAAATCCAAATTCAATGACATGAGGGGGGATACAGACACTGTGAGCACTATTCATAATGTAAAGAATCAAGACAAACATTTAAACAAGTGGCTTAGAAGAGAGAAACTGATACTACTGAAGGAAGAAGTGGAGGGCAGGGATACAGTGGCATATGTTGGGGAATGGCTGGCACTCAGAGAGGCCAGAAAACATGGGCTTTCAAACTATCAGAAGTGACAGGGCAGCCACTGTTTGACCTTAAGCACCCTACATAATGCATTTTCAAATTTCACTGTAATAAGGTGAAGACCTTGTTAATGAAAATGGAGGCAGTAATCATTGTTTCTTTGAGTTTAGTGACAGTGTGTGTGTATGTGTGTTGGGGGGCATGAATTGAGATGTGAGAAAGGCTACTCAAGAAAGGTATAAATAAATATCTTTCTGTCATGCCATGTAAGATATATGGCACAAGGGGGCAGCTATCAAACAGAATTACTCAACAGAGTTAAAAATTAAGAGGCAGGGAAAAAAAGGTAGCTTTACATATATAGTATGATGCCAATATAATACAGGACCAAGTTATGGGATGCAAGGAAGATGGTGGCAGACAGTAGTTGGAGAAATGAAGGTGCCCCAGTGGCAGATCCCTCAGATGGGAAGAAGATCTAAGGCAGATAGTAGCAGTAACTCAACACAGAAAGATAGTATCCCATATGAACTTTGTGCACCAGGAAGGGCAGTATGGAAGGACAGGACAGGAAGAGTATGTAGGCAACTAAATGGAGGACAAGACAGATTCAGAAGCCAGTTTCCTTAGAGATGAATATAAATTAAGGGAGAACATTGAGATATAGATGATTTCTCCAAAAGGAAGGGGAGTCAGAGAAAACGGGTTGTTTGTAGGGTATACATGCTGAAGGTCAGAGCGAGAGAATATGGCAATATCAGCTACTAGCTGAATAAAGACTATGGTTGGAATCAGAACGTGAGAGAAAAAAATTGCTCTGTAAGTAAGAGGGGCACTTTTCAGTCCATAGTTGTGCTGACCTGCTGACAATCTTTTTCCCATTGTTTGTTTCCTTCAGCTGTTCCATGTCTGAATGCCTGACAAGTAAAGATCTGTGAGGTAAAGATATGACAGAATGAATTCAGCATGTTTATCTGCATGTATAATGCAGAGGAAAGGAGAAGGACTCGGTATGAGACTAAGATGCCAGGAGATTATCAAAATCAGAGGTAAAAGGGACTGAGAAGATAGTTAGATGGTTGATGTTTGTGCTAAGATGGCATTATGCACTGAAAGCACTGTTTTCTTTATAGCATGCCTGTCTTACACATTTTGTAACATTACTGTTTTCATGACATTTAATATTGTCTGTAATCGGGTCTACTTCAGCAAAATGAAAAACCAAAAGACTGAAAATTCAAAATAGTGAAAGATGGAATTTGCCCCTTCTCCAATGTTGTGTGATTTTGGAGTTGGTATATGCAGTTAGCAGAGGGTGTGTGGGGGGGGAAGCTCCCCACATGAGGGGTGTAGAGGGGCTTTCCCCCCTATATTAAAAATGTGTTTAGTACTTTGAATTTTCAGCCTTTTGGGATTAAGTCTTTTGTTTTTTCAGTCTTCTGAAGTAGACCCTTGTAATCTTATTTTATTCTAGGTACAATTACAACATGGATGTGGGCATTGCATGCATCCTGTATCTAAGCCACATTAATAGTGCTTAAAAACTTGCACTAGTGGAATGCTTTTGATATCAGAGTTTGTAATGAGAGGAAGAGGTAGTTATTGCATGATTTGGTTGAGGGGTGATCAGTTGAAACACAGTCTAATGAATATGTTAAATATTATGAGGAATGTGGTGACCTCTCAATGCATGTTGCAGCAGCAGTTTTGCTATGGTATATAAAATGTTTGTTAACAACAACTCATTTTATTTGTTTCTGAATATTAATGGCAACATCAGGTAACTGTGTCTCACTCCGAAATTGTGAAACAAAAAACAAAAAAATACTATCTTGTTTGCACGTTTCCCACCTTTCCTAGTTAGTATAGTCCAGATCCCAGGCTTTGCTGGTCTCAGGACTTTATTTTCTGTGTTCAGAGCTATCCAGACCTTGCTGTGGTAGAGGGAAGTCCTACTGCTTACCAGTGGGAGTGGTGAGCATTGTACTGCCTATCTAACACTAGAGGAGTGGTTTCCAGCTCTGAAATTGTAATTTTATTAGCCTTTATGGGCTGGTTTCTATCCCTTTCAACTTTCTGGCTTAAAAACGCGTGTGTCTGCGCATTACTCGCATAGTGCAGCACTGCGGGGCTACGGTTAAACTATTCCAGGTGCCAGAAAGTCTGCTCTTTAAATTTTCCCTTAGAACTAGCTGGTTTCTCAGTAGTAGCACTAAAATCTGAACCCCTGTGACTAGTACTTGCTCTAGAACCTTCAGGAAAGCACTATGAAGCCTTAAACTGATACAAGCACTCAACTCTCCTTGTCAATAAGGCGAAATTAATTGTAGGCACTAAACAGCCTATAATTGCAAAGTACCTTGCAAATGTGAGGGAAAACAGCTCTTGTACTTTACAAAAAAAAGCACCTAAACAGGCATGTCCAAGGGTCAGCTTCCAGTGATTTCTCCTGTCCACCCGGTGAATCTGGGCATACTGGGGCAATGCAGAAACTGCCTCATGTACACAGACAACCCTCTCCTCCTACCACCCAATGCTACAACATGTGAGAGATGCACTTACATAGCCAAACTGGAAGCAAAGCTCTCTCCAGCCAAGATTGTACTAGACAGTCAAGAGGAGAAGGTTAACACCTGCACTACACCTCAAGTTTCACATAGCCCTTCAAAACCCACACCATCAACACCCACACATAGCAACACTAAACCCACATATGCGGAGGCCCTTAACATTAACCTGCCCAAGCAACAAGGACCTCCGAAGCTGAAAAGGAAACAAACACCGGTCACAACCAAAGTGACACACAGCTCACAACACCAGTGTGCCACCCTACAACAGCCCCTAAGGCAAGACAATGTACCCAACACTTTAGTCATAGGTGACTCTATAGTCAGGCACACTGATGTCCCACTCACCAGGCTGAACAGGGGGAAAATTACAGTCAGCTGCCTGTCGGGTGCCAGGATCCACCACATAATGCATGCACTCAAGTCACTCCACAACAAGTACAAATACGACTCTGTCATTGTCCATGTTGGAGTGAATGACTTGAGATGTACCTCCCTGGACTGCATGAAAAGAGACATGGAAGAGGTCTCAGATCATGTGGCCCAGGCAGGTATGACCCTAGCCCTGAGTAGCATCCTGCCCTCGCCCAGAATTATACCACAGTATAAGGACAAAATTATTGACTTCAACAATTGGCTAAGCTTCGGGTGTCATTCAAAGGTGATCCAGTATCTGTCTGCCTGGGAAGACATGATCAACAAACCACAATGCTTTGCCAGAGATGGTCTGCACCTGTCACCCCTGGGATTCAGGTTACTGGCTAAAGCTCTTGCCACCCCTATAGTGCCTTTTTTAGGCAAGGTTCAAAAGACAAAACCACCACTGTAACAAATATAAGCATGCAAAATCTGAAGGTAATGCTACTCAATGCTAGAAGTCTAAAAATCAAAATGCACTCTCTCGAGGCACTCCTAAAAATGGAGAACATTGACATCTGTGCAGTAACTGAGACCTGGTTCAAGGCTCCAGAGAGCACCCCTGCAATACCGGGCTGGAACTCTTACCACACCTTTCGGCCACCAAACCAAGACCGAAACAGTAAAGGTAGAGGAGTTTCCATATTCACCAAGGATATTCACACCTCCAGGCTAGTTGCCCAACACAATGCATCTGAAATTTTCCAGGTGCAACTAACACTAGGTAAGACTACAATCCAAATTGTAGCTTGCTACAGATCCCTCACCATGCCCCATGATTCTCACTACACCTTTCTAAACATACTGAAAAATATTAAGATACAACCAAACACCCTAATACTGGGTGATTTCAACTACCCTGCCATCAACTGGGAAAACTACACGGGTACCAACACCTTTTCCCAACGGTTCTTGGAATTCATAAATTCCAATGCCCTGGATCAACTAATCCACTGTCCCACCAGGGGCTCCAATATCCTAGACCTGGTCATTACCAACATGGGAGATAGATGCTCCACACCAGTGGTCACCCCCTCATTGGTCAGGTCTGACCATAAGCAAATCACCCTTGACATCCACATCCCACCCCCATCCCCCAGTAAGGAAACTTCCATAAAGAACTTCTCCAAAGCCAACTTCATGCTACTCAAGTCAGAAGTGACAAACTTCATGACACCCATACAGACAGGATCCGAAAGTTCGACTGCTGAAACCTACACTAAGGCACTGTACGAGCATATCCACTCATGCATGAATCCCAGACAGAACCAAGACGCTCTTCTCCAAAAAAAGGAAGCCAATCTGGTAGTCCCCTGCCATAAACAAACTATAGAACAGAAGGAAGAAACTGTTGCAGAAAAGAGGAAAATCCCAGGATGCAAAAAACTCCCTTACCAGCCTCAGTGAGAAGCTGAGATCCCTCATAAAATCCTCCAAAGTTAGTTATGAAAATGAAATTGCCAAAAATTCCAAAGACAACCACAAAGCATTCTATAGTTATGTCAAGAATCTAAATGGCAATGCTCAGATCTGCTCTGAGCTACAACAGAATGGCATTAAATATACTGATCCCCAGGATATTGCCAATATCCTGGCAGATCGATTTAGTGCCAACTTCACCCCCCTCTCACCCCCCTAAAGGGCCCATCTCAATACCAAAAGAATTGCCAAACTCTGGTAATCACGGCCACACAGGAATAAACCGCACTCTCCAAAGCTAAGAATACAGCATCCATGGGACCAGATGACATCCTGGGCTGTGTACTACATGAACTACAAAATGAACTGGCACCTCACCTAAGTGTCATGTTTAATCATAGCCTCACCTCAGGCTTCGTGCCCACTGAGTGGCGCACAGCTACAGTTATCCCACTCCACAAGGGGGAGCCATCTTGGATCCCAGGAACTACCGTCCCATCAGTCTGATGAGCCTGATCTGCAAGGGCATGGAACGCATTATCATGGAACTTATAAACAAAGACACTGGCAACCTTAAAACACTGGACCCCACCCAGTTTGGGTTCATGAAGGGCTGATCTTGTCTCCTGAACCTGACTGACTTCTTCGAATCAGTCTCCAGAGCTGTGGACGAGGGTAAGGCAGTCCATACAGCCTATCTGGACCTTGCCAAGGCCTTCAACACCATCCTCCACTCTGGAATCATACATAAACTTACTAAGCTGAGCATAAATGCCTACGTCACTCGATGGGTTGCTAACTGGCTTACTGACATAACCCAGACTGTAAAAGTAGCCGACTCCAAATCTGGCTCCAGAAAAGTGACAAGTGGAGTACCTCAGGGTTTAGTCCTGGGACTGCTCTTGTTTGGCATCTACTTCTCTGAAGTACAGGCCAACACTAAGGGACTTTGGCTAACAAAGTTCGCAGATGACTGCAAACTGGGAGCCCTTACTGAATCCCCAAATGATGTGGATATTCTACAAAAGGGCCTTACAGAAATAGATGCTTGGTGCCAGAGCCATGGGCTCAAGCTTAATGCCAAGAAATGTATAGTTATCCCCTTGGGGAAAAAACATGTACCCATGACTTACCACATAAGTGGCAGTACACCAAACACTGAAAGTGTGATGAGAGACTTAGTTACACAGGTGGACAGTGGTCTCACCTTCGATAACCACATCACCAAAACAGTCAGGAAATCTTTCTATATGGCACACCTCATCACTAAGAGCTATTCATCCAGAAAAAAGGAGGTCATTGTCCCACTGTACTCATCCCTCATTAGACCCATTATAGAGTACAATGCCCCATTTGGTATGTATCTCACAAGACATCTGCAACAGCTGGAAAGGCCACAGAAATGCCTCACTAAAAGAATCACAGGCCTAAACCAGATGCCCTATGCTGACCATCTAAAAAAAACTCCAGCTATACTCTGTGGCATATCGTCTACTCAGAGGCGATCTCTGCTTAACATACAAGGCCATGTCAAACCTTGAGCTGTTGAACATGCTCCACTTAAAGAAATCCCAATCCCTCAGAGCCACACGCTCCAGGGATCTAAACCTTGTCTTCACAATGAACAAAACATGCTGGAGGGATAGGTTCCTGACCCAGAGACTCCCCCTACTCTGGAATAGACTGCCCATACATGTCAAGCAGAGCGCCTCCTTGGCCCTCTTCAAAAGGAACCTTGGCGAATGGATGGGAGATAGGAAATTCACCCCGGGGATCATGTCAGTCGCCCTGCTAGACAGGGGTCCAGGGAAGTAAATATTGTGGGAAGAAATATCCAGGGAATTGTTATGGCTAGGCTTGTATAGACTCTAGGGCTGATAGCCTAGTACCAACCTATGAACCTATGTGCTAGATGTTACCATAGTTACCACTTTTGTTTTTTTTTTTACTCTTTTTAAATAAGTACTTGTAAAATCTGTCTGCTGAGTCAAGATTGTGACAGTGAAGTATTTTATGGAAGGGAGAATCAAGGTGGGCACTTTCTGGTTTAGCTAGTGCTACTGTGTAGCAAATGGGTGAAAGGAACATTTAGAAAGGTGAGGACAAATGGTCAATACATCAAGAAAGGAAGAGAATACTTTAAAGAAGAAGCAGTCAGACACCTAAAATGGGGTAGGGTATAATGGCAGGATATAACGGGGGTTACAAACAAACCTGTTATGGAAACAAAGTGTATTACGGGGATTAGTAGAGAAATTGGGTGGTCACTATTTCTGCACACTCTTCAGTTGCTGGTCTGGCAGTCTGCCAGGGAAAAATACTGGTGTCTTGGAAAAGGACACCAAAGAGTATTCAGGAGTTCAATACATAGAGGTGAAAACAGATCAGGGGCTAGGAGAAGAAGGATAGAGGGGTTTGGGGCACAAGTGTAAAGGAGTCAGGGTTTGTAGGGTAGGTTGAAAATGGAAAAGAGTGAGTCACTGTAGATACGAGTAATGTGAAGTATTAACCATCTGTTAAAAAGCAACTTGTTCATGAAGGAGCAGGTGTTGTAATGCTGCAAGAGATCAAACTGTGGCTATGGGTGAGGAGGGAAAATAGGGGGTTTTCTGTGAAAACTGCTGAGGGTAAAATAGTATACAAAAGCTGCATTAACGGAAGTTTGCTAATGCACTGCTATGCTCCTTAGTTATTAATGCAAATGAGGATGGGAAACAGTTGTACAAAATAATTCTGTGAGTTGCTGTGCACCACAGGTATTAATGCAGGTGGGTGGATAGGAGACAGATATTATTAGGTGGAACAGTAACATCTTGTTTTGCACTTGATGTTATGACCAAACTGAAGCAACATAGATTGTACAGAGATTTCTGGCAGAAATGGTGCTGCCTTTGGCTTCATGTTCATGCTACAAGGCATGCCTTCTCATTAATATTAAAGATAAAAATCTTATCAAGTGACATGTCTGTGATGATGTGAGGTTGTGCTAGTGAGAGTAGGGCAGTGCATGTGTAACATATGCCAGCATAGCAAGCTGGAGTTTTGTAAAGAATTATATGTCATTTGAATATCAAACTGATTTGTACAGATGCTTGTGTTAAAAATGCATTTATAAAGTTGCATGTGTCAAAAATGTATCAACAGTAGGTCCTGCTGTTTGTTGATAGATACTATAATAAGGAACATTTAACAAAGGTAGCATTAGAGATCAAATTGAAAATAAATTCTTATTTTACACCAATTTTGACAAGTGACAAACATAGGTAGCCACTCTAAGACTACACACTTTTCTATTGCTTGTTGTTTAGACATGACTGTAGACAATAATTTGTTCCATCATTAGGAAGAACTGGAGAATTATATAAGGCAATGCAGAGTTAAAGCTGTTGGAACCACTCCTAAATTTGTGTTTAGGAATAATAATAATATCAAAAGACTTTTACAGAATGACTCTAGTAAAATTTTACCTGTAGGGATGTTGTCAAATAGAAATAAGGGTATGTATAACTACGGATTTTGTTCTATTTGTAGATTAATTTTAGAAGGTCCTTTTGTTTCTTTAAGACATTTGGATAGGTCCATAGCTGTTTCTGGGGCTTTTAACTGTAACGCTGATGGAATTGTTTAAATTGCTGTTTGCACACAATGTGATTATTTTTACATGGGTATGTCTGTTAGAAGGTTACAAAAGAGGATTAAAGAACACCTCTATGAAATAAAGAGAAAGGATACAAACAATGCTCTATATAAGCATAAAATGACTTGCCATGAAAACAAAAAGTTCTTATTTGCAGTTTTGGAACAAGTACCAAAAGATCTTAGAGGTGGAGACTACAGAACAAAAGCTGAACAGAGAGAAACCCTATGGCAATTAAAATTGAGGGCACATATTTTACCCGCTTTAAATGATACCATTAATATAAAATGTTTTTTTTTTAAATCAAAGACCGAAAAGAAAATACAAAAGTAAGAAAGTATTAGTTTAGGGTACAGCTTTTATACTTTTATGTATAACATTGGTATTTTTGTACTTGGTTTATATAATTAGTGAATGAGAATCTAAATTGGTTAATTATTTGATGGTTTACTTATTTAATTTTATTTATATAAAGATTGCTGTTTTTTACTTTTTGGTTGTTCTGATGAAGTCAGTAGTGATGAAAGCGAATAAAAGGATTTTACGGTAATATTCCGATTGCTGGTGAATTACTCTGTTCTGAGCTGCCTTGGTGGATTTTGTGTTTGGGATCTTCCTCATTATAACAACACCTCTGCTGGGATGTCAGGATAGTAGTGAGTCTGGCTACCATTGTATTCACAGAATGGATGAGTCATATCAATCACTCACTCTCACCATATTCAATTAGTTCCTTCGGCACCCGAATTGCTATTTAACCCAGGCCATCTGAGTCACAGTCAGGTCTCTATCCCTCTGTGCAATGGAGCTGACATGCAGCAACATACTTTTTCAAGGACAAACTTAGCAGTATATGAGAAACAAATGTTTTGAAACTCAGTACTAAAAATAGATGTTATGACAAACAAACTAATGTTTACTATTTGATCTATGATGCTATGATGCCCATAGATAATACGACATTTTTTATTATCATTTTCATTCATACATCGGCTGTTATAATTACTGATCTATGTTTCACAGTTTGAAATAGAACTTAAAGAGTGACATTATTATCGCACGCATGTGTGTGTCAGTGCAAACATTGCTTTTATTTGTTACACAACGCCATACCAAAAATATATGTATATTAAAGACATGTAGCCTACAAAATAAATGTAAGTGATGAAAGAGCCAGTATTAGATTCCCCCTTGAGATAAAATCATACCAGGCATGAGAAAGTCCTAGCGTAACCCTCAACCATATATAATATATTACCATTTTCTTTCTGAATCAGCACTGGTATAGTTTCCTGCTCACACAATATACAAACTGCTTTCTGAATCACATCTTGCCTTACACAATATACAAACTACTTTCTGAATCACATCTTGCCTTACACAAAATAAAGACTGAATTTTGAAGTCCACCCTGCCTCACAGAGTAAACAGACTGATTTCTGAATCCCATAGTAAAGTACTTGTCCCAACAATACTACATTTTATGGGGTGTCTTGGCAAATACTGATATAAAATGTACACATATGGGTATATACATTATTGTTAGAAAGTAAAATCTATAGAGCCTTTCCACATTTCTGAAAACAATTCAGACACTTACAGTCGCATCTTCAGAGGCAGAAGCTATTATATAGTCATCAAAAGGATTCCACTTGATGTCAAGCACATTTTTCTTGTGGCCACAGATTCTTGGATGCTGGGGATCAATCTTCCCTGTCTGAATAAAAATAAAACATTTTTAATAGCATAATTTTTTATAATTAGTTACATCTCTTATCATCTACAATAATTTTTTTTGTCAATTCAAACACACGAGCATGTACTTCCCGTTGTGAGAACTGTACAGCATTCACTGAGAGCATTCACATTAAGTCCTAATTATTCACTCTAGCAGCAGTACAGGAAAACAAACTCATAATCCTCAAAAAATCTCACATGAACTTTTCTGGCTCAGGGTGCTATGTGTAAGGATTTATCTCAGCAGTATGAGGGTAAGGTATCTAATGTGTGCTACAGTGCCACATATACAACAATGTATGCGTGTGTCTGTCATGTCACACACCTCAACAAACAACAAGGATAACTCTGATGGATGACACCACTTCTTCATGGTTAGAGTGCTGTATAATACTTACAGCAGCTTGTGCCACCTAACAGTACCTTTAGTGGCTAGCATGAGAAGTGTCTCCACAATCAAGGAATATAGGACAATGGAACATATTCTCCAACAATGAAAAAAGATGATATATAATCTTCAAAATCATCTTTTTCCAGTGTGTACTTTAACATACTATAGATGTCTTATATCTCAAAGCCTGATGTAGTTTAAATTAATTGGAATTTAGAATATAACGGAATCATTTTTTTTCACTATTTGGTCCAACAAGGCCCTTCCAGTTCCATGAGCAATCATATCTAAAGCTATAACATGATACACGGCAGGGAAGTGTGCTTATTTTATAGCTTTAAAGATTAGATTTCAAATTATATTAAATAGCTACTTGTGCGACTGCAATAACTTCAGAGCCACACCTTCAAAAACAAGTATCTATGGCGGCCTTTCAGAGGTAGTCTACTTACACTGTTTTGGTACAGCACGCACAAAAGTGCTTTCAAATACTTCACATTTTAAGGCAAAGGACCACTGATATGCAATGGATTTTTTTTTTTACTTGATGACAAATAAAAAGTAACCTGAAATAACTTTCATATAAAGTACTTTGCTACTTCAAATTTTAAATATGCACCATAAAACAAAGTTTACTGCTTGGCAATACAGTTTCAAAACTGGTACATAAAAAAACTAACACATTTTTGTTTTAAACTGTAATGAGAAAATCGTCATAGGTTTCCCCTAAGCTAATGACCAGCAGGGTCTTTACAAACATAGCTGTGCAATCCAACCCTGTTTTGTCCCTGAGTTCCTTGGAGGCATGATATATTAAGGTTATGTGGGAAGATATGTTAGCTGGGGATTAATTTAGTTACTGTTGACCTCTGTCCAACAGAGATATGGGGGCCAGACTGGCGTTAGAAGTATGGCTTATATTTTAGCTTACTGGAACTATGAATGAACTGCCATCATAATACTTCCCAATGAGAAGGTGCACAATTTTTTTTTGCTCCTCACAGGACCTCATCCAATGGGTCCTCTACCTGTACACAGTCAGTCGAACTATTCTAATGAAACAGGAGTCAAGCATTTCTGGGACAGACAAGAGAGCTACAGAAAATTTGTTCTGGACTGGGAATCCTGATTAGCCCTCCATTTCCAAGTGAGAGTCAGGTGTTGAAAAGTGGGTCAACTTGCTGGTTCTGACGGGTAGCCTACCCTCTCCCAGTAGGACTATTCCCTCTCAGCATTTCCTCAAAGCTCCATTACTGCTGTCTCCTAAATGGAAGCAAGCCTTTATATGTCAAGTTCCTCATAGCTTCTAGAGCAACTGTACTTGACTGCATGGGTTTTGCAGGCTTAGACTCCAGTGGGTGTAACACACATAAATGGTTAGCAATTTTCAAGTGTATAGATCTCACTTCTGAATTCGCAACTTTCTTTAACCTGCTTTCTTCACTTACTCACTGAGAAAGATCAGACTTAAAGATAACAAAGTACCATGCATAGGACCTGAATTAACAGACCTCATTAGAAAATGTGACAAAGCTCAGAAAGAGTGGAAGACAGAATCACAAAATACAACCAACAGCAAAGCTATTAACTTCTCAAACATTCCACCAGGTTAAGAGTTAATGTTTCTGCTGAATATTATAGAAATTTACAAACTGCCAATCTTGGTAATCCTTAAATGTTTTGGAATATTATTAAAATTCATAATTTAAACAAAGCCTTCCTAAAAAAGAACTTTTTGAACAATCTCAGCCTTACTGCATTGCATGTCCTCCTCCGCCACCTTTCCACATCCTACCCTTTAACAACTTTCTACCCATAAACCCTCTTTACTATTGTGGAAATTAGTTAAAAATCCCAATTTTACTTCAAACCAATCAGTGGCAAAACTGTAAAAGACCATCTATACAATATAATAAACAGCATACACGGCACAGTAGCGATGCAAGGCAGGAATATATAAGGCAAACAATCGCACAGAAAGGATTTCCACTGAATAAATGTTAAAAACACTGGTTTATTACAGCACAAAAAAATGTTGTAAGCGCTTTCACCTGAATAGGCTTCTTCAGACCATACAATTAAGTCCTCAGCACTCTTAATATACAAAAAAGAGTGCCAAAAAACATTACAAAATCCTTAAAGATACATCACACTAATCATAGTGCTTCAATCACACAATGTCAAAGCTTGACAATAAAATCCTCTTAAAAATAACTAAACTTACATATAAAATAAATATAAAAAAACAAAGTTAAGCACAGCAAAGTGTGCAAACTTCAATATCCTAGATCTCAATAAGGGTCTCAGGGGTACCTTCTCATTCAGTCCAGGGAATAAAACCTGCCCTAAGCCTGACAATCCACCTGGACTCAGCACCTTCCATCCTACCCCTTACATTACCCCCCCGGAACTAATGTGTATAACATCTAACACTTTAAAACAGAAAATGTGTTTATGGTCAGTGGACAAAACATGCTTGGAAAGGACATTAACAGTAGAACAAACCCTTATCTAATAAAGATGTTCCCTTATCCTGTCCTTTAGCCTCCTGTCCGTCTTACCCACATAAAATGCAGTACAGGCGCAACAGGAGGCTAAATAAACCACATGGGAAGAATTACAATCAGCAAACACTCTGACCTCATAACTGTTGCCATAAATGGGGTGATGGAAACAAACATCCTTGTCAATGTGGCAACAGTGGTTACAATGACCACATGGTACAGTACCAATTCTCTCATCAACTCTACCACCCACGATGGGATAGCACAGCAATTTCTTCAAATTCGATCTATTCTTGTAGACAAAACGTGGGGAGGTGCCTACAACATCTCTCACATCCGGATCTACTGTCAAAACACCCCAATGTGATCTAATCACATCTTTTAATCTACCCACATCCTTCGTATAATACAATGGTACTCTAAAACCATGATCTCTTCTCTTGATGGCACCTAAACCACTCTGTCCATCATCTTCATTAATTACTGCACTCTCTGAAAAATAGGATGCAGCACCACATTCTCTTAAAGCAGAGAGTCCTTCTAACCCCCTCTCTATATCAGAAGTTTTATACTCTCTTTCCTTAAACCTTTCACACAAATCCCGAACACCAGCCTCAAAACCCTCCTGACTAGGGTTATACCGAGATGTCCTATAAACCTGACCTTTCACTATGTTACCAAACATGCACCCCAGGTGCATGCTATGCCTGTGAAGAAAGGCATTATGCTGACAAGTCTTCCTATAAACTCCTGTATTTAAAAGGCCACATTCCAACCTCTGGACATAAACATCCAGAAAGGAAATCCATGTCTCAGAAACCTCATGACTGAACTTCAAAAAATGTGTCAAGCCATTAACCCTCTCTATGAACAAAAACAAATCGTCCTTAGTGCCTCTCCAGATAAAAAAACACATCATCAACGTAACGCCTATAAAACATAACATTCCTAGAGAACCCTTCTACATTAAATAAAAACTCAGTCTCCTATGCAGCCATAAAAAGGTTGGCGTAGCTACTGGCACATGAAGTGCCCATAGCCACTCCATCCCTCTGCAAATAACACTGTGAACCAAAACAAAAAATGTTGTTCTCCAGTACAACTTCCAAAAATAAGACCAACAGGTCCACAGCATCACTGCTCAACTCTGACTTAACCTTCAGATAGTGAGACACCAACTGTACTCCCTCCCTGTTTGGAATTACAGTAAAAAGGGAATAAACATCCATCGTAACCAGAAAATAAGGGAGATTAATAGGAACTAGTCTCACACATTCGTACAAATCCAACAGAAACTGTTTCGTATCCCTTAGGATATAAACATTAGCATCAACCACGGGATGTAGAAACCTCTCCACATATAAAGAAAAAGGTTTCAGTGATCCACCCTCTGCCTGCAACAATGGGCATCATGGGTGGACACCCACCATTCTTATGGATCTTTGGTAGGCCCTGTATCACTGGCAAAAGGAGGTCACTAACCAAAAGATATTCATACAACTCACTCATAATAACATTAGTCTTAACTAAGTCATCCAACATCCCCATATCCTCTGTACATGTGCATCCACCATACTGCGCTCTATTAAACAATAAAACCTCTGATCCAACAACATAGATGTCATGGAATCATTATAAAACCCAGTATCCATAACCACCATGGCACCCCCCTTGTCAGCAGGTCTGATGACAAGGGAGGTGTCACTCCTCAACTGCCGCAAGGCTCTCCTCTGTGCATAAGTCAAATTGCCTTTCCTTTTACCGGACCTACCCACCTTTTTCTCCATGTCATATAAATCATTTTCAACCAATTTACTAAAAGCAGCCACCAATGGTGGCACCACTGGCATGTATACACTAGGCTTCTTGAAGGATTTCTCATCAGACATCTGCATCATGTCCTTATACTCCAACTTAAGGCATAGGTTCCTAACAAATAGTTTAAGGAGATCAGTGTTTAGATCTTTACTTTTCTCACTTTGCATTAACAACCTGACCTGGGATGTACCTCATCTTAACTGTATAATGTATGTAGATGGCAGTGTATTAACTAAACCCCACAAAACCTCTTAATTTTTTTCAGCTAGCTACAAAGAAACATCTGCTATATTTGGAATTTGTTTGCTACCAATAAAATGACCTTTACCTAATAAAACTCCACATTAATGATTAGTGGCATATTCAAAAGACTTGTAATAATTTGACCATTTTTCATTTCAGACCTAACTGTTGCTCTTCTTCTTTGTCCTACCCAACAAAGATACCTAAGTATTTCACTGGACCCAAAGCCACTTCTACAATGTCTCATCTGCTTACCATTAAAGCTCACAGATCTATAAATGTATTAATATCCAGACTGTAATATGATTTCTCTGATCACAATCAGGGCCAGACTTTGGTCAACTGTTGCCCTAGGCAAAAGGTCTCCAAAGCAACACCCCCAACACCACCTGGTGCCCCCATCCTGGTCTACATATATCATCCAGATTACTAGAAAAGTGCCTCTGCAAGAGCGGTGCCCTAGGCGGCCGCCAACATGGCCTATGCCTAAGTCTGGCTATGATCACAATACAGCATTGTTACAGACAGGTGAAAATAAAATAATCAGGTTCATTCAGTTAGCCAGCAACAGGGAATATCACTGGCATATACTTCAGAAAGTAAAATGGTTGCCTATCAATACTTAAGGCTCCTTTCTTCTAAGTTTGCTAACTTTCAAGCTGTTTAATGAAGAGTACTGCCTCCCAACTAAATAAAATGATCATTGAAAGCACAACAATATATTTATGAAGTAATTACAACATGTACAGAGTTTTTGTTTGTGAAAAAATCATTTATTAACCTGGCTCTAGCAGTTTGGAACTTTACATCAAGTAATATAACAAAATGTGACAGAGGTCCTATTCAAAAAGTAGTTCAAATCATACTTAAATAAGTCAACAAATGAAATCGTTTTTAGTCGTCATTGTGTGTGTGTATGTGTGTGTGTGAGTATGTGTGTGTGTGTGTAGGTATATATACAGTGGATATAAAAAGTTTACACACACCCTTTAAAATGCCAGGTTTTTGTGATATAAACAAATGAGACTGCAATAAATCATTTCAAAACTTTTCCCACCTTTAATGTGACCTATAACCTGTACAATTAAATTGAAAAACAAGCAAATCTGTTAGGGGAAAAAAATATAAAAAATAAAAAACGTACAATAAGCTGGCTGCGTTAAACTAATACTTTGTTGAAGCACCTTTTGATTTAATGACATTATTCAGTCTTTATGGGTACATACCTGCCAACAATTAAAGAGACTCTAATTGACCCCAAATAAAGTTCAGCTGTTCTAGTAGGATTTTCCTGACATTTAATCAGTTGCTTGCTACAGCAAAAGCCATGGTTCATAGAGAGATTACAAAGCATCAAAGGGATCTCATTGTTGAAAGGTATCAGTCAGGAGAAGGGTACAAAAGAATTTCCAAAGCATTGGATATACTATGGAACACAGTGAAGACAGTCATCAAAAAGTGGAGAAAATATGGAACAGTGACGTTGCAAAGAACTGGATGTCCCTCCAAAATTGATGAAAAGACTAGACGAGAACTGGCTAGGGAGGCTGCCAAGTGACCTACAGCAACACTGAAGGAGTTGCAGGAATTTCTGGCAAGTACTGGTTGTGTACTATATGTGACAATAGTCTTCCGTATTCTCCATATGTCTGGGCTATGGGGTAGGGTTGCAAGACGGAAGCCTTTTCTTATACAAAAAACATCCAGGCCCAGTAAAATTTATAAAACAATACATCAAGTCTCCCAAAAGCATGTGGGAAAATATGTAATGGTTTGATGAGACCAAGGTTGAACTTTTTGGCCACAATTCCAAAAGGTACGGTTGGCACAAAAACAACACCGCATCACCAAAAGAACGCCATCCCCATGGTAAAGCATGGTGGTCGCAGTATCATGCTTTGGAGTTGTTTTTCTTCAGCTGGAACTGGGGCTTTAGTCAAGGTGGAGGGAATTATGAACAGTTCCAAATACCAGTCACTTTTGGCCCAATACCTTCAGGTGTCAGATAGAAATCTGAAGATGAAGAGGAATTTCACCTTTCAACATGACAATGACCCCAAGTATACATCCAAATCAACAAAAGAATGACTTAATCAGAAGAAAATTAAAGTTTTGAAATGGCCCAGCCAGAGCCCAGACCAGAATCCAATAGAAAATCTGTGGGGTGACCTGAAGAGGGCTGTGTACAAGAGATGCCCTCACAATCTGACAGATTTGGAGCGCTTTTGCAAGGAAGAGGGGCAGATATTGCCAAGTCAAGATCTATCATGCTGATAGACTCCTACCCAAGGAGACCGAATGCTGTAATTAAATCAAAAGGTGCTTTAACAAAGTATTATTTTAGGGGTGTGCACACTTATGCAATCAGCTTATTGTACTTTTTTATTTCTTATATTTTTCCCCAAACAGGTTTGGTTGCTTTTCCATTGAATTGTACAGGTTATAGGTCACATTAAAGGTGGGAAAAGTTTTGAAATTATTTATTGTGGTCTCATTTTTTACATTATATGGTATTTTAAAAGGGGTGTGTAAACTTTTTATATCCACTGTATATGTATATGTTATATTGCATATGTGCTTGTGTGTGTGTGTGTGTGTGTGTGTGTGTGTGTGTGTGTGTGTGTGTGTGTGTGTGTGTGTGTCTGAAATTATCTAAATAACATAAGATCAACAGTAAAATGAGTGACAGAAAAATCTCTAAAAGCAAAAAGATCTAAACTGAAAAGATTGACAAAATTGAAGTTATACTAGGGGAGGGTTTATGTCCTTTCCCATCTGCTGTGCATCCTCAGAGTTGGTATATATACTTATCAGGGGGTCTGGTAGGTGGAGCCCCATTGAGAAAATGTACTTCACTTTTGTTTCACTGGTTTTATTTGTGCTTAAATTATGTCATATTTGTCAAACATTTGCAGGGGGGCCCCCTGCTAAGTAGATATATACCAACTCTGAGGTTGCATAACAGTAAAGAAAGGGCATAAACCCTCCCTAAGTATAACTTCAATTTTGTCAGTGTTTTTTATTTTACATGTTTTTCTATCAATCATTTTACTGACAGTCTTGTGTTGTTTAGATCTTTTCAGGTATAGCATATATGTGTGTGTGTGTGTGTGTGTGTGTGTGTGTGTGTGTGTGTGTGTGTGTGTGTGTGTGTGTGTGTGTGTGTCTGTGTAGATGCAGCACATATTTTAATGTTATTGACAGCTTTATTGAACAACTAGTAATGAAATAAGTCTACAAATGTCTGGGCTCAGATATTTTCTTTGATGGCATACTTGTTCCCTTCTAATTTCACTTGTACTTAAAACTAGGACATCTGGTGCTCTTTTGATGACTAAAATGTTACCACCTTAAAATTAATTTGTACACTATGGCATATATGTTATATTTCCAGCTACACTCATATGTGTAAGAAACATGCCTTTCTAGTCAGGAGTTTGAGACACATCCAGTTTAGAGTGAAAAGATGGTTCATTGTTAGCAACGTACAAGACTGGGATAGGGACATAATGTCATGCTGGCAAGGGCGCCCGCAGGCAGATGCAAGGGGGTGCACTTGCACCTCCCTGGAATCGGCTGGGTACTAGATTAATCAATCTTCTTTAATCTTCTTTTAATTAAAAAAAAAAAAAAAGTTTTGTTTAGGGCGTTCTTCTCATAGGCGCTGGAACTATAGGGTGAAGGGGATGGAGCACCCCCCCACCACACACACTTTTACAGCTGCAAAACAACACAGAGGACGCATTTATACGTTGAATTTAAACACAAAAGTGTGCGGGACTCAACACACACAGGTAAGCTTATGGCTCCGTTTACTGAAGCTGCTCTGCTGGACTGGTGTTTCGTTTACTTTACTAAGCTGGTGCAATGTAAGCTTAAGGCTCTTTCTGAAGTAGGTGCTATTAAGGCTACATTTTTACTTTACTTACTGAAGGTGGTGTGTCCGTTTACTTTCTGAAGCTGCCTCAACACTCACTGGTAAGCTTAAGGTTCCGTTTACTGAAGCTGCTCCATTTTTACTTTATGTATTGAAGCTGGTGTGTGTGTGCTTAAGGCTCTGTTTACTGAAGCTGTTCTGTTGGTGCTCACTTTATTTTTTGAAGCTGGTGCCATGCTGTGTAAGCTTAAGGCTCTTAATGAAGCTGGTTTGTCGTTTATTTTACTTTCTGAAGCTGCCTTAACACTCATGGGTAAGCTTAAGGCTCCGTTTACTTTACTGGTGCTGTGTAAGCTTAGGGCTCGCTCATTTATTGAAGCTTCTGTTTTTGCTTTATCTACTGAAGCTGTCATTTTTGCTTTATCTACTGAAGCTGCCGTTTTTAATTTTTGTACTGAAGCTGCCATTACTTTATGTACTGAAGCTGCTCCCAAAGCTGAGCAGATCTCTGTGCAAGGCACGTATTATGCCATTCCATTGCCTATGCTGAGTGATCACATCCAGTTTCCGCTTTACAAATTCTAGATCTGTCGGGGAAGCCTGTCAGATGTTGCCCTGTGTACCCACAGATGTGGTGTTTGGGTTCGTTGTTCCCAACGTGAGTTATTAGGACATATAAGCAGTGAGTAGGATATATCTGTAAGGGATCTGCATTTTTCATAGATTTAGATTCAGATTATTGCATTATCATACACTGAAATAAATGTTTGAGGAATGTTTAATGCAGATCTGCATTCTATGTCATCAGATGAATTTCTAGCATTTATCTTTTGTATTATATTGTTGACTAGGTAGGTGGGCTATTCCACAGACCCTTATCAGTCATGACTCAGGCTCAAAACAGAGCAGTACAAACATAATAAAACAGATGGCTGATTGAGTAATGTATACAGGACTGTTGATGTTATTACAAAGTGTTTATATACAGTCAGTTTTTCATGGTTATAATAAAGATGCATAGTGTGTACATATCTATGGTTAGGGTCTACTGATGCACTGCTGTGCCTCCCATGACTGTACTCCTATACAATTATTTAACTGATTTGTAATTTATTTACTGGGTAAGAAGATTGGTCCATGTCAAGTGTATTTTGCAGCTACATCCTGACTACTTGGAGAAGGATACATGCAATATATGGGGGCAGTTTTTAGAGTAGCCAGTCAACCAGCAAATTTATTTTTATTCTTACTGGTAGTCTATTCTTCTTCTGTCTTTTCTTTTAATACTTCTGCCCTTTTTTCCTGATGTTTGCAGATGACATTGTGATCTGTAGTGAGAGTAGGGAACAGGTGGAGGAGACCCTGGAGAGGTGGAGATATGCTCTAGAGAGAAGAGAAATGAAGGCCAGCAGGACTAAGAATATATGTGTGTGAATGCGAGGGAGGATAGAGGAATGGTGAGGATGCAGGGAGTAGAGGTGGCAAAGGTGGATGAGTTTAAGTACTTGGGATCAACAGTTCAGAGTAATGGTGAGCGTGGAAGAGAGCTGAAGAAGAGAGTACAGGCAGGATGGAGTGGGTGGAGAAGAGTGTCAGGAGTGACTTGTGACAGATGAGTACCAGTAAGAGTGAAAGGCAAGGTCTACAAGAGGGTGGTGAGGCCAGCTATGTTATATGGGCTAGAGACAGTGGCATTGACAAAAAGGCATGAGTCAGAGCTTGATGTGGCAGAGCTGAAGATGTTAAGATTTCCACTGGGTGTGACGAGGATGGACAGAATTAGGAATAAGTATATTAGAGAGTCAGTCCAAGTTGGAAGGTTTGGAGACAAAGCCAGAGAGGCAAGATTACGTTGGTTTGGACATGTGCTGAGCAGGGATGCAGAGTATATTGGGAAAAAGATGCTAAGGATGAAGCTGCCAGGTAACAGGAAAAGAGGAAGGCCTAAGATAAGGTTTATGGATGTGGTGAGAGAGAACATGCAGATGGTTGGTGTGACAGAGCAAGATGCAGAGGACAGGAAGAAATTGAAACAGTTGATCTGCTGTGGCGACCCCTAATTGGAGCAGCCGAAAGAAGAAGAAGATTCTTGCTAAAAGTTTGTGGACACTAATCACTAGTACTATTGGTCATCATTTGTGTAATTCTTTAGCTTCCATTTTTTATAAGCACCTTATTAGAAGCAATTGTTTATTAGCATTAATGACTTTTTGCATGTCATTCCACATATATCACTATTCAAGACATGCCATTAATTTAAACATCACACCCAGAACTCAGCATGAGGTACGTGTGTGTGTGTGTGTGTGTGTGTGTGTGTGTGTGTGTGTGTGTGTGTGTGTGTGTGTGTGTGTGTGTGTATACTTTGCTCTGTTCCTTTTAAAATTTGTGGTTTTGTGGCAAATCAGTGAATTCACTAAATAATTATAGCCCTTTAAGTTTCAGTCTTCCTTTTTGGAAACACATGGTAACAAAAAACACTATTTCAACAACTTTCTAAGATTATACAAGCAATGTTTAAAATGTGTCGCTGGTTTTGTACCTTTGCCCTCCCCCCAATAAATTTTGGCTTTTTCCAGATTTCTTCTGCTGTGAAATTGAGTGATTTAGTTGTGTCAAGTGGATGCTGCAGCGGTAGTGTTGTCTCACAGCAAGAGGTTCTCTGGTTTAATTCTTGGCTAGCGTGCCATCTGTGCAGAGTCTGTATGTCTTCCCTGTGTTCATGTGGGTTTCCTCTGGGTGCTCTGGTTTCCTCCCATGTTACAAAGACATACATCTGAAGCATTTCTCCCTGGGCCTCTGCTGAAAATTGGCTTTGTTCCACGTCAGACTTTCTTGGTAAATAAATGTTAAATAAAAATTTTTTCAAAGAGCGGAGAGCTTCAGGGGTAGAGAAGTTTAGTGTTGCTTAATCTGTTTGCATTGTTAGTAGCACAACAGGTAGTAGCCTTACTTTTGATGCAGAAGGCTATGGGTTCTACTCCCAGAGTATTTAGATGGATTGCTGATACTGTACTGTGTTGTACTTTAAAGGGAGTGGATGCTGCATTCCAGTGAGTGCCCTCCTTTGGAGGAGTTACCTAGTAACTATGAAGCTGTTATCAGTTTGCAATCCATTCCCTATTGCAATATTACTAGCTTATCATTTTTAATGTAACATAGGCAATTTATTCTTCAAGGGCAACAACCACTTTATTTATACATGAAACAATAAAATATAAAGTTGTTTCCTAGCAGCAGCCTGTTCATTATTTAGAAATACCTTTAATGTGGAATTATTTAGATGACTTACTTCTGCAGAGATTTTGTGTATTTACTGATATTGGTGGATTGTAATGACAGAAGTTTAAATGGCCTTTTATAGTTCAAATTTTCTGAAATGGGTAGTTTTTTCATTATTGGTTCATACAGTTTGTTTCATTGCTTACTAGAAGACTGTTCAAAACTAGAAATTTAAAACCCATTCTAACAACTGGTGCTGTATTATACAAGGAATATAATTTAATAAAATCAGGAAGGTGAATAAAAGAATGCATACATGTATGCATGGCCCTAAAAATGTGTTTGAAAACAGCCCAGAGGAAAGTGTGTGAGGCTCAAAATCATGGGCAAATTTTAAGCTTTACTCTTGTTACCAAAGCAATGAATTATGGTAAGACAGTTCACACCACATTACATTGACCTGGCCAAGCCTTTTGACACAATCCCCTACTCAGGTGTAGTACAAAAGATGAATAATGTAGGAGAAAACACACCACATTACTTTGACCTGGCCAAGCCTTTTGGCACAATCCCCTATGCAGGTGTAGTACAAAAGATGAATAATGTAGGAGAAAACACTTGCGTCACTAGCTGGATTGCCAGCTTGCTCACAGGATGCAGGAGATCAAAATAGGGAAAGTGACGAGTCACCAGTGGAGTCCCCCAGGGTTCAATGCTGAGATTTTCTGTTTGGCATATACATTTCAAAAGTAGAAGGAAATACCAAAGGGCTTTGACTGGCTAAGTTTGAGATAACTGCAAGCTAAAAGCAGTTATTAAATCCCCGAATGACTTGACCATCATACATGAAGTTTTGTCCCAAATAATAACTGGTGTCAAAGTCATGACAATGCCCTCTGAGAACTGACCCAATTGTTTGGCATTTGGGAACTTGTGTGTACAGTGACCTAACCTTTGACCAACATGTGCCCAGAGTTATAAGAAAGCCTTTCTATATTGCACAGGTTATAAACAAATTGTGACTAGATCTAGAGATGATGATGTCCATCTTTACAAAGCCCTCATTAGGTCAATCATTTTGTATAATGCCCGCTTTGGCATGTATCTGTCCATCCCCATGAAACAATTGGAATACCTTCAGAGATACCTTACTAAAAGGATACAAGTCCTAAACAATATGTCTTGCATGGATCACCTCAAAGATTTATTACTATACTCAGTATCCTACAGAGTGCTTAGAGGTGACATGTCTGGCATAGGAGGCATCCTCCGACCTAATACAGATAGACCCACTGAACATCAGCAAGTCAAGTGGCATCAGAAATACTAAGTCCAGGTATCTAAAATGAATGCTGTGGAGAGCTGGATATATATCACAGAGGCTAACACTGTTCCAGAATAGACTATCCATAAAAATGAAACAAAGCTCATCTGTCCATATTCAAATGCAACTTGGATCCAAGGATGGGTAATAGAAAATGTGCTCCAGGATTGCTTCTCATGCCACTAATGGATAGAGGCAATTCCTAAATGCTGCATCCTTACATGGGTCCCCTCAAATTATCTATGGTATGATGAATTATTCTCACTAGGGCTAATATATAATTATCAGCCATGGGATAGGTAAGACCAATCAGAAAATGTTATTTCAAGCACCAAAAGGTAATTCTCTAAGCTTAAAATGTCCTCCAGGTGAACCTATGTTGTAGTAAATAAATAGTTATAAAAAATTGCCCTTTTTAGATCACTAAGTGCCCCTCTCTCCCTCTGCCCCCCCCCCCCAGTCTTCAACAGCTTCCGGCACCTATGGTTCTTCTTTAAGAAAGCCTTCAAGTCCAGTGACACTTTTGCGTCTGTGCCATGGGTGCCGGATTTGCATGCTGACATCATCATGCGGCGCACGTATGTTCAGGTTTGCGAGCAGGAACTGAAATGGACAGTTTCTGCGTATCTAATGGGTTAGCAGCGAGGAGAAATGGACAGTTTCTGCTTACCTGATGGGTTAGCCGTGAGGACTGCAGATGGAGTCTGGATGCTTTTCAGAGTGAGTAAGCTGGCAGAATGAAACTGTGTGTGTTTGGGTGTGTGTGTGTGTGTGTGTGTGTGTGTGTGTGTGTGTGTGTGTGTGTGTAACATCTGGTGGCTAGAGGTACTCAGGCTCAAATCCTGTACCTTGGGTACAGGTAAAAAGAGCCTAAAGTCCCTAGCCACCATCACTTGTGAATTTATGCCTCACATTTATGTTCTGTTCCTCTGGTTTTCAGGAGTGGTAAAACAAAACCTTTTATTCTAGCAATTTTCTAAGATTATAAAATTAGTATTTGAAATGTGTCCCTATTTTGGTTCCCCCATTATTGGCGTTGTTCTGTATTTTTGTGCTAAGAGGTTGAGAGCTATGGTGAGAAGTGAGAACTGAATTCACTAAATGATATGATAGCCATTTAAGGTTGTCTTCTTGTCTTTCAAGAAACTGCTGGTTTAGCTTAGTGGTATGTTGCTCTGACTGTAGTGCACAAAGTTCTGGGTTTGAGACTTGGTAGTGAAATGTATGGTCGTAATACATTTTATGCAAGCAACTTTCCAAAATTATACAAGCAATGTTTAAAATATGTCCCTGGTCCCCCCTATTGAAAATAAGTTCAAAAAGCTGCGCAACATGCCTATGGCTTACACTACTGTGATTCTGTATTTATATATTGTGTGTAGAAGTAGACTGTTACCATGGAAATGTTCTGAATAGGGCAGTTTTGTCATTATTGATGCATGCAATTTGCTTCATTGCCTACTGGAAAAATGTTCAAACAATAAATTTAAAATGCAGTTGTGTGTGGAAGTAGACTGTTATCATGGAAATGTTCTGACTAGGGCAGTTTTGTCATTATTGGTTCATGCATTTTGCTTCATTGCCTACTGGAAAAATGTTCAAGCAATAAATTTAAAATGCAGTTGTGTGGAAGTAGACCTTTTTGATAGAAATGTTCTGAATAGGGCAGTTTTGTCATTATTGTTTAATACATTTTTGTTTCATTGCCTACTGGAAAAATGTTTAAACAATAAATTTAAAATGGGCTCTAACTTAAGTCTAACAAGTGTGCTGTATTATGCAAGGGATATAATTCAATTATTATACAGTATAATTAATACAGCCAGGAAGGTGAATCAAAGAACTTTTGCATGGTTCTAAAAATGTGTGCAAGGAGCCTATGATTTGAAAACAGCCCAAAGGTAAACTTACCCTGCCACTGGCCAGATGCATTTTCTTTGAATGTGGGTTTCAATGCTGTTTCAGTGAATGTGGGTTTCAAAGGTAAAGTTTTAATGCTAAGTCTGTTTTCATTGTAAGACTATTGCTTTGTTTAGGTTTAGTAAATGTCTATCAGTGTTTGTGCTATAAAATTTGAAATAAAAGTTGTAAATGAAATCCAAATATCTGTAATCATTGTAGAAGTAAAGCATAAAACAGTATGCTATGCACACTGAGAGATTTGAACAGTGTCTATGACAAATGGGGAGAAATAGCCAAGTTATGGGACTCTGGAATGGCTGTGTGGGTGGGGGTGGTGGGGCTGAGTGCATGGAGGGGGTGGGGCTGCGTGGGCAGAGGGGGTGGGGCTGCATGGGCGAGGGTCTGGGTTTGCACCCCCCTGCAAAAAATCCTGCAGGCTCCCTTGCATGCTGGCTACAGGTATGATGTATAAATACAAGACAAATGTCAGATATGTATAGTGGTTTAACGATCATGCATTATCATGATGAGCAAATGAAGAGATATACATGCAGAGCTGCTTACTTTTAGATGCTTTACTGACATCTGGCATTCACCCTCAGATCACATGACCCACTGTACTTTTTTATGTGCAATTCTCTTAAAGGAATACTGAGCCTTTTCACATACCACAGTATACAGTACCCTCCTTACTTTAAAATTAGACGTACATATTATACAACACTTTTAACATTCTATTTAAAGTACTTTGAAATACTATAACCTGAAAGCAGAGTATGTGAATTGTGTGATTATTGCAAACAACAGTGAAAACATTGCAAAAATAAATTTCAGTTAATTGAAGTAATGGTAAATGACTGTTATTAAACAACCTTCCATATCATGAGCATTTAAAGTCGCTATCTTGTTTATTACTGTCGCAGGTATTATAATTCTCACTCATTCTGGCAGCAAACGAACCCTGTGCAATGTCCTCTCAAAATAAAGAATTCATAGTAGACCCAGGACTAGGTACTTAAGAAGTCTTCAGAGAAAATTCAAACATAACCCTGTCAGGGTTTTAGTTCACCAGTAAATATCTGCATTCATCTGCACATCTGGTAATTTAAACAAATGTCTTCTGTTTATGCAGCAAAGTTGTATATCAAAGTTATGTACAAAAACAGAATACTATTGAACAGGGGGGTGTAGTTTCTGTTTATTTACAAAATTAATTGGGGAATCTTGACTTACTGTTACTCCTTCCCCTCCTTTTAAAATGGAAAGCTTCTTTGAAAACTCATCATAGTAGAATTGTTTTTTGCTTTCTTTCCTGTAACAGCTTCTCATGATTTGCTTACTTTCTGGTATAAGCAATGAAAATTATGTGGACAATTTGAACATGAAACATCAACCCATAAATAACTATGCTGGTGACAATCGTATCGACTGTAATGAAGCATTTCTGTTTTAAAAATAAACACGTGACAATTTGCCGACTCTAATTTCTGTGAAATACTTTTCACAGTTTGGATCTTTCTATCAACTTGTTCCTTGGACTGAGAATATCTATGACTTAAAGTAACAAGTCTAAATTCATGTCTGAATTCGAATACCTGAAAAAATGATGAAATGTTTGACTCACAAACTGAAGACCATTCTAAAATAAAACCACCTCCGCTTGCTTATACCATAAAGGGTACCCTCCAATAGCTCCTCGAACACCAAAAAACTGTAAATGTCATACCACAAATGTGTCAGCCACTCGTTGTACTAAAATAAACTGTAACTTTAATAAACAACGTAAACAACATAAACAAACACGACTGGGATTGAGCGCGCTTTCATCTATCTCGTCAAGACTTCATCAGAATCCATTGTGTCAACTGATAACATGCCTTAAATACAATGCCAGCTGATTAATAGATTGAATAACAACTTATTAGTTTTAAATATAAAACAATTTTTGACAAACGTTTTAAAACATTTCAAAAAGAATCAATTCAAAATGCTGAATCAAAAATATATATAACATTGTACAAAATACAAGCATTTATGTATATGCCAAATGTTAAAAATCCTTATCTAAAAATGTGTATAAAAATATAAACAGTAAAAAACTATTAACTGTATTACATATATTGTCTTGTATAAATTAAATACATAAAAAGTGCTTCAATTGTCACCAAAAATACATAAATCAACCTTTGTATATGTATACATACTTTATATTTATATATATATATGGTAACCTTTGTGTATATTATTTAAGTATACCTCATCAACTCTGTAACAATGTAACAGTATAATTATAAGTTATAAATTTAAGTAAAGAATAGTAAAGAATAGTAGTGGCCCTCGGAAACATCCTCCCTAAATGTCCATGTTCCCACACAAATACTCTTTAACTCAATTTGGGGTTATTGGCCAAAAGTTTAAGAGCAGGTTTAATAGAGAGGTGGTCGTTCATCCCATTGGAACCACAGGCATCAAGCCTGAGTTGCCAAATCAATTCTCTGTATTCTAGTAGGGACTCCCAATCACCTCCCCTATCACTTCTTTTTACCTCTTCAAGGACCCAGAACTTAATATTGGCTTTTTCACACACCTCAGTATGCCTATAAAGGGCATTATTGTCATTTCGTTTATTTATGTCTCATTATGTCTCTTATTTATGTTTAAGTTGTTATTCAATCTATTAATCAGCTGGCATTGTATTTAAGGCATGTTATCAGTTGACACAATGGATTCTGATGAAGTCTTGATGAGATAGATGAAAGCGCGCTCAATCCCAGTCGTGTTTGTTTATGTTGTTTACGTTGTTTATTAAAGTTACAGTTTATTTTAGTACAACGAGTGGCTGACACATTTGTGGTACGACATTTACAGTTTTTTGGTGTTCGAGGAGCTATTGGAGGGTACCCTTTATGGTATAAGCAAGCGGAGGTGGTTCTATTGGTTTCATCTTTTCTGGCGTGGAGGATTTGGTTATTTTGTGTAACCGCTGGTGTTTACGAGGGATCCCCATGGAAAAAGATAATTCGTTGTTAAGCCAACTTCTTAGGCTTATTCATAGCCACTCGCAAGGCTGTAATGATTCAGGCAGTTTGTTGGGCACAAACGAGTCTATTCCCTGTGCTCAAGGAAGTCCCAAAGAGACCGAGAGGCCAATGATGACATCACGGACAGTTACGGAGGGTGAAGGTAGCGTTTTAAACTACAACAATGGCTATGGTGAACGCTCGAACAACCCGGTTCGTGTTGGACTATCTAAAGACAATGTTCCGAGTAAAAACAACCCCTTGGATGCGTATAAAAACATTTCATTCTCGGAATGGCTTGGTAAATCCTTTACAGCGACTATGCAGGACAAAGAAAAAGAAAAAACCGCCAGGGACAATTACAGTTACAAGGACAAATGTAAGCTATTTGAAACTGAATTATTTAAGTATAAAAATTTGTGTTTAGAGAACTGGTACTTGACGCAATGCGTCGAACATAACATCGTACCAAAAGGACTGAGACTGAGTAAATACCCCAATAATACACGGGGGAATGAAAAATTATTTAAAACTATATCTGATTTACTTAATGAATGTGGAATTTCTATTTTAAAAGCGATGATAAGTAGTAATACTGAAATAGTAGAGGACATTAAAAAACGCATAGATGTTTTGCAATTAGACATCACTAAAGATTTATTTTTTACAGTGCAAGAATATAAGGATGTGTATTGTAAAGTGCTTCATGATGTAGATGTTAATGTAACCAAAAACTACAAGAGGAAATTAAGGAAAATAGAACGAGAGCTACACGATTACAGAGAGGGTAAGGCATATATGGATCATGGGAAATTTTATAGGAAGAAGTCCTACAATGACAAAGTGTCTAATGGAAATGACGGTTTCGGTAGAAGGTTTGAACCTGAACCTCATTACTTACATAGGGCTCATGGCCAGGAAAGGGGGCCTAATTATGTTAGCCCTAATTATGGAGATGAGGACTTTGCAAGGGAAGTAGAACCCGACCATGGTTACCCTTTGGGGGAAGGGGGAGAGGGAGTGAGACGGTCGGAGAGACTGAAAAAACAGAATCACCCTTTTTCCTATGCAGAGGCAGCAGGGAACCAATACTCAAGAAAACGGGGGACGAACAACTACAGATAGAGTTTGGTTTAAATGTGACCGTTCCAACTGTTATGGATCATGGGAATTCTTTAAACAGTAGTTATAGTAATGTGATTTCAGACAATGTGAATACATGGTGTGATACTGAAGAGCCAGGGGAACTGGACATAAGTAATGATGGAAATACTAATTCCATCAAATGTAAAATTAGTGTGGACAACAATTTCTACATTTACAATTTCACTGATTTAGAGGTCACCACTTCCTTTTTTGGGCTTTTTACAAAAGGTTTTTCGTTTATTCCCATAAAAAAACCAAAAATGGTTGATTTACTACTAGATGTCAAATTATTTACAAGAAAGTTACATTTTAAGACTTTATTTAAACATGAAGTAAATATGAATACAAATACATTAAAAAGGAAGAGTGTATTCAATCCTCCCTTGCAACATGACATTGCTAATTTTGAGACCCATGTATTATACATGATTAGGGAAGGATATAAAAGGGATGACGGAATAAAAGAATTTAGTAACTTGACAGATGAAGAAGTTACTATTTTGAAAAAGTTACAGAGTAATGATAAAATAAGGATCATGAAACCCGACAAAGGGGGAGGTGTGGTTCTGATGGACCACTGGGACTATACCCGTAGGATGCTTGATATTCTCAACACAGGGGATAGATACCGGATAGCGTCTAGAAACGAGATGAATATTTGTTACAAGAAAATAGACCTTTGGTTGGAAGACAATCTCCTACAAGGTCTAATAGATTTGGACTTGTACAATTACTTCAAAGTTTCTAAACCTGTAATTCCGGAGATATTCGGCATCCCTAAAATACATAAAGATGTCCAAAACCCCCCTTTTAGACCGATTGTGACTTCCCAGTGTTCCAAAACACAGCCCCTAGCCATTTTTATAGACACCAAATTAAAGAATTTTCATTTGGACTATAGACATATACTTATTGATTCATGGGACTTTCTTACTAAATTTAATGCTGTTCCATACAATGAAGATTTTGTTTTTGTAACAATTGATGTCCGATATTTATTCTCTGTAATACCACATGACATAGGTCTAACTTGGTTTGAACACATGTTAGTTGAATTCAACCTTTGTAATACAACTGACTTCAGGTTAATACTTGAAAACATGGAGTTGGTGTTGAAAAACAATTTCCTCTATTTCCAGGGTGATATATACCACCAGACGGGCGGGGTGGCAATGGGTTCTTCCTGTGCCCCCACCTACGCCAATATTATAATGCTTTTTTGGGAGCTGGAATATGTTTTTAAATCCAATTTTTGGGAAAATGTTACTACATATTTCAGGTTTTTGGATGATATTTTCATCGTTTGGAAAGGTACTGTGGAACAAGTAGAGGAATTTATTCATTATTTACACACAACTACTACTTTCTTGGAATTTACTTTTCAATACAACAAGGAACAGATAAACTATCTTGATGTGACAATTATAAAGAATAAATTGAGTAAAAAATATGAATCTCGAATCTTTAGAAAGGAATGTTTTTCAAATTCATATGTTCATTTTGAAAGTGATCATCCTCTGTACCTAAGGAGAAATATAGTTAAAGGTCAGATGATTAGGGCCTCCCGTATGACTAGTGAAGATGTTATATGTTTTGAGGAAATGGAATTAATACAAGGGTTATTTAGGGAAAGAGGTTACCCACTTAGACTAATTAAGAATGTTAGACGTGAAGTCCTGAGAAAACGGAAAATTCAGTATACACCATTACTGACACACAATTATGGAAATGTAGGCCAGACAACAACTATCCCCCCAAGGACTAATAGCAATATCCTAGATGGCATGAATGTACCCCGTTTGATTTTGACCTATTACAAAGGGATACATTGGATACAGAGAGGGATTAACGAAGCATGGAAAATGTTTTCCAAAATAAGTATTGATCGTTCCATTTTCCAACAACCGTTGAGGTTTGGATTTAGGAAAAACCACAATTTTAAAAAACTATTTGAGAGGAAAAAGCCCCCATGTGTATGTGGAACACAGCAAAAGGTGGGGACTTATAAATGTGGTAGATGTGGACAATGTACTTTCATATTGGGAGAAAAAATGCTTTGGTTGAGTAACATAGGCCTAAAACTGAAGAGTAAGGGTTATCACACCTGTCATACTATGGGGGTGGTTTATTTAGCCCTGTGTTTGACTTGTGGAAAATATTATGTCGGTAAAACCGAACGTAAGTTAAAACAGCGTGTATATGAACATATAAGAGACATAAATAAACAAAATGACAATAATGCCCTTTACAGGCATACTGAGGTGTGTGAAAAAGCCAATATTAAGTTCTGGGTCCTTGAAGAGGTAAAAAGAAGTGATAGGGGAGGTGATTGGGAGTCCCTACTAGAATACAGAGAATTGATTTGGCAACTCAGGCTTGATGCCTGTGGTTCCAATGGGATGAACGACCACCTCTCTATTAAACCTGCTCTTAAACTTTTGGCCAATAACCCCAAATTGAGTTAAAGAGTATTTGTGTGGGAACATGGACATTTAGGGAGGATGTTTCCGAGGGCCACTACTATTCTTTACTATTCTTTACTTAAATTTATAACTTATAATTATACTGTTACATTGTTACAGAGTTGATGAGGTATACTTAAATAATATACACAAAGGTTACCATATATATATATATAAATATAAAGTATGTATACATATACAAAGGTTGATTTGTGTATTTTTGGTGACAATTGAAGCACTTTTTATGTATTTAATTTATACAAGACAATATATGTAATACAGTTAATAGTTTTTTACTGTTTATATTTTTATACACATTTTTAGATAAGGATTTTTAACATTTGGCATATACATAAATGCTTGTATTTTGTACAATGTTATATATTTTTGATTTAGCATTTTGAATTGATTCTTTTTGAAATGTTTTAAAACGTTTGTCAAAAATTGTTTTATATTTAAAACTAATAATTAAGTTGTTATTCAATCTATTAATCAGCTGGCATTGTATTTAAGGCATGTTATCAGTTGACACAATGGATTCTGATGAAGTCTTGACGAGATAGATGAAAGCGCGCTCAATCCCAGTCGTGTTTGTTTATGTTGTTTACGTTGTTTATTAAAGTTACAGTTTATTTTAGTACAACGAGTGGCTGACACATTTGTGGTACGACATTTACAGTTTTTTGGTGTTCGAGGAGCTATTGGAGGGTACCCTTTATGGTATAAGCAAGCGGAGGTGGTTCTATTGGTTTCATCTTTTCTGGCGTGGAGGAGTGGAGGATTTGGTTATTCTAAAATAAAGCTTTTTCAGATATTCCATCCTCACAAAAATAGAGATCATGACAATAGTCACAGACGGCTTCATAGTACAGTGTTACAGTACTGCTTGACAAAATTTCACATAATTGGCCACACACTGAAAATTTATGTTTTCATGCTGGAATTATACAACCCCTATTTCCAGCCAAGCCAATGAAGGAATATATATATATATATATATATATATATATATATATATATATATATGTATATATATCATAGATTAGGAGTTCTTCTTTCCAGTTTTGATTCTAAAAATACTACATACTTTACAGGTTTGTAATAACTGCTCTGTCTGCAGTCATACTGGGTCAGTATATTATAGCACTTACTACAAGCTTCTATTGTGTAGTTCTAATACATGTGTTACATTTCAAGGTACTTTTCTAGCTTAGACACAAGTAAACGCTGATTGCAGTTCATATATTTTCAAGCAGTCTTTGTTCTTATTATCAATAGCTTCTGCAGCTGTGTATTTTCTCACAGCATAAGCGGAACTCCTTACATAAATCTCATAACATTAATACAAGTGATACATCTATTTATTATTTTCCTGACACAAGCAGAAATTATCTGCTTCTCTGTAAATTTCCAGAGCATAAGCAAAGATTATAACTGCGCATATTTCATGACAATACAAGATTGGAAAGCTTCTGCAGTTTGTACAGATTTATGCAGTATGAAATATAATAAATGTGTTAACCCTTTTCAAACCTTAAATGCACTAAGCATATTACTAATACATACACTAATACATATTTTTCTAACACATACTTATGCGAAAGTGCTGCTTCGGTGAACAGCACTTTTGCACAAGTATGCTCACCAAATTGGGATTTGGTGAAAGATGCAATTGAGCATCTGTACAGATCCCATATCTTCTTAGTCTTTTGGCTTTTCCCAATTAGGGCTCACCACAGAGGAACTCCAGTCCGCTACTGACTGGCACTTGATTTTTACAGTACCGAGTTGCCAGCCTGGCGCCCAACCTTCAAAGAAGGCACACCCATTCACACACACACACACACACACACACACACACACACACACACACACACACACACACACACACCTATCTCCATGTCTTTAAATGTCACTGGACCACGGGGAGGACATGCAGACTCCACACAGAAGGCGCTGCAGCCGAGAATCAAACTGGAGAACCTCTTGCTGTGAGGTGACAACGCTAACCGCTGCACCACTGCGGCCCCCTTAGCCTACTGTAATTTCCTATCACAATTTCAACTCTTGTGTGAGATGGAGAATGATCTATTTTATACCTTAAACTGCTGCCTGGCACTATAATACTATATGGTATGCTATTAAACTGGCAGCCTATAAACTACCTTATGTTACCTCTATGTCAAAAGCTTGCATATTTTTTTTTTACTTCCTCCTTTTTCCTTCCCTGAGGAATGTCATGAGGGTACAGAATGTTTTTGCTGAAGAGGGTTTCCAGATAAGTTTTCAATGTTTGCAGTTAGTAGCGGACAGCTAAAGTCTTAATATAAAGCTTCACTTCTCAAAAAAATGTTTGCGTTGCATATTCATATACTGAGTGTCTGTTTAACAACTATTAGTAGCAGATGGCTTCATTCCATATGACAAAAGTTGTACTTTAAACTATACTGTCAAAAACAGTGAAACCTAGTCCACACTGGAAACAGTCTCAAAAGAAAACAAATAATAAGAATAATAAAAACTCCCCTTCTTAGTCAGTCAGTCTCTCCCCCTCACATTCCAGATAGTCATTAGTTCCAAGACAAATGAGGCACATAAAAGCTATACACACAGGTAAAAAGAAATAGCTGCTAACTAGAAATGCCAGAAACAAAGCAGACAATGGAGTAACATTCTAACCAGTATAACAGCAGAAAATGCAAGTCTCATGCCTATTAATTAATAAAACAAATTCTGATATATTTTACAAATTATTTTCTCAGATTAAGCTTTTAAATATAATACAAAATTTAAACTTCACCTATTCCTTTATGAAGGAACTTACTGTAGTGCAATCTAATACAATAGAAAAAAATGATTGCCTACATGAATTACTCAGAATGGCTGTTTGAGTGGCTTTAGACTGTGGATATTGCATGCACACACCACCTATATAGTTTTGGCATACATAATACATGTAGTCAATCACAGCTCAGCAAACGCACGTCATTACTTATTACTAGTGTTGAAAAATATTTTTACACTGTACACTGCCATTAGACAGGCCTGAACATACATCCCAGTTACACTCATGACAGGGTAACAGATGCCCAATTCACATCTGTGCAACTAGTGCAAGTTTGGCTTAACCTGGCTTTGCTTTAAGTTGTATTCCCTGCACTTTTAGCTTTTAAGAAATTGTATAAAGCATTTTGTGATTTCACAATAAAGAAAAAGCATCCATTTGTAAACTATTAGTTGAAGATAAAATGCACATTACTTGAGTTTGAGTTTTGTGTCATGTGTCAAAGAGGTCAACGCCAGCTATAACAGAATGAAAATTATCTTGTGTTATAATTTGTAAGTAACTACTGAGTTCCTACTTAAGAGGGCTACCAAAATATTCTGGATTCTTGTGAAGAGTAAAATGATTTGAGAAATAAGGTGTCATCAACAGCACACTGCCTCTATGCTTATTGAAATATCATGTTACATTTGCATTGTCTGCATTGATCTATGAAGGTTTTCAGTAGTAATTCAGGCCCTGTTCTCCAAGGACTATGGAAACAGAAAAATCATGGCAATGAAAGTGAGGGCTCTAATTATTTTTTATTAATCTGCAAGAATTAGTGGTGGTAGAAAACGCAGCTTAATAAGAAACTCAGCAACTATGGTTGAATCATGGTACAGCTGACCAACTGACCCTGATCCCTAAAAAGGATTTAAAAAGGATATTCTAAATGAAGTCATCCACACTCTTCATGAAAGGATTTTGTTCCTTCTCCATCTTAACTAATATAACATATTTTCAGGTCACATAGCTTCCTGGTAATTTTAAACATTTCCTACAATCAAACCAATGCAAAAGAATGGGCTTGATCATTAGGGTTTTTCTATACAGCAAATCCATTTACACAAAGAGAAACTAAATGAGCTTTAATGATACATTCCTGAGTGAGTAATTAGTACAGCTGTCAAAAACACCAAAGAGGTAATTTTATCTACACTGTTTCACTAACACTGGCCTCATACTTCATACTTCAGTCCATACCTCTCAAATCTCCCCCCGATTTTTAGGGACATCTCTGATTCTGACTCAAATTTTAGCTCTGCTCCTCATAAACCCCTTAAAACTGTTGACTTCTGGAGAAAAGGTGATGAACTGCACTTAATAATTGCAATAATTAGAGCTATAGACTTCTTTTACTTCTCTTATCATGTCAATGTCTCAAGTTAATAGTACTAATATTTTAAAAATCGTCCTGATTGTCTCCGATTATTTCTGGATTTGTCCTTAATTCTGTTGAAATTCGTCATCGATTCATTGAAAGCTATGTTTCAGTCTGTCACAGTTTTCATTTTATTTGATTTTCTCTAAGTACACACCTTCACAGGACAGAATACCCGAGAAAAATCTAAAAGTACAGCCTATAACACACAACTGGGAACTCTGTAAACAAGGTAACCTTAAACAGTAGTGATAGGTAACCACATAAATTGCACAGCAATCACTGCTGCTAGAGCTACTGAAGGGATTGCACAGTGCCTGCTGCTAGAGCTACTGAAGGGATTGCACAGTGGCTGCTGCTAGAGCTACTGAATGGATTGCACAGTGGCTGCTGCTAGAGCTACTAAAATAACGGGACAGTGGCTGCTGCTAGAGCTACTGAAGGGATTGGACAGTGGCTGCTGCTAGAGCTACTGAAGGGATTGGACAGTGGCTGCTGCTAGAGCTACTGAAGGGATTGGACAGTGGCTGCTGCTTGAGCTACTGAAGGTATTGGACAGTGGCTGCTGCTAGAGCTACTGAAGGGATTGGACGTTGAAGGGATTGGACAGAGGCTGCTGCTAGAGCTACTGAAGTGACTGGACAGTGGCTGCTGCTAGAGCTACTGAAGGGATTGCACAGTGGCTGCTGCTAGAGCTACTGAAGGGATTGCACAGTGGCTGCTGCTAGAGCTACTGAAGGGATTGCACAGTGGCTGCTGCTAGAGCTACTGAAGGGATTGCACAGTGGCTGCTGCTAGAGCTACTGAAGGGATTACACAGTGGCTGCTGCTAGAGCTACTGAAGGGATTGCACAGTGGCTGCTGCTAGAGCTACTGAAGGGATTGCACAGTGGCTGCTGCTAGAGCTACTGAAGGGATTGAACAGTGGCTGCTGCTAGAGCTACTGAAGGGATTGGACAGTGGCTGTTACTAGAGCTACTGAAGGGATTGCACAGTGGCTGCTGCTAGAGCTACTGAAGGGATTGCACAGTGGCTGCTGCTAAAGCTACTGAAGGGATTGCACAGTGGCTGCTGCTAGACCTACTGAAGGGAATGGACAGTGGCTGCTGCTGGAGCTACTGAAGGGATTGGACAGTGGCTGCTGCTAGAGCTGCTGAAGGGATTGCACAGTGGCTGCTGCTAGAGCTACTGAAGGGATTGGACAGTGGCTGCTGCTAGAGCTACTGAAGGGATTGCACAGTGGCTGCTGCTAGAGCTACTGAAGGGATTGGACAGTGGCTGCTGCTAGAGCTACTGAAGGGATTGGACAGTGGCTCTGTTACTTGCACTACTTATTTACTTGAAAATATGCAAGGCTGTCACTCAGCGGTACTAGATGACTTGAAAGATAAATGGTGAAACCGTTAAAAACAAACCTGTAGTGTATTTAGTTGTACCCTTGATAGATCCATGGAAGTGTAAGAAGGTCACTACAACCTATTCGGAACAGCCCAAGCAAATCTTGTGCTGGTCTGAGCCCATGAGGTTAATTTGTAACACTTCACAAATATGTTTGCTCCCTGCCAAGTAGCTATGCCACAAAAATTCCAGGGAAAAATAATTTTTAAAAATATGCTTGAGTGGTAGATATTGTTCTCATAGAATGTGGTCTCACATCCACTTCCTGGGATTTACAATAGCTATTCTAACAAAACGCAACGCACTTGTCAACCTACTTGCATTAAGTCTGTTTAGAATATGAAATGCTTTGTCCTTCCTCAGAAAATGAGAAAATGATTTCCTAACTGGAACAGTTCTGTCTGACTGCCAACTGCGTTGTCATGCCATTGTCATTGGGCATCCATGACAATGCATTTGGCAGTCAAACAGAACTGGATCCCATATAAATAAATAAATAAATATATATATATATATATATATATATATATATATATATATATATATATATATACACACACACACATATGAATTCCAAAACTGTCTTAATTTGAATGATTATGCACAGTACAATGATTATTTCTAATGTTAAGAACATTGTTTTAACCATTGTACAGTACTCAACTGGATAATTCAGTAACAAAGTAATTTCTGCCTGACAAATATGGCAGCTTAACTCTGGTTACACTACACTCTGTGAACAATAGAAATTGTTTCCTTTTTACACTCTGAAATATCATTATGCTATTTTAAATGTAACACCGAACTGTAATAATTTTTGTGTAACGGATAGTAGACGGTTTCCTAAAATCAATTGCACAAATGATGTAGATAGAGTATATAAATGTGTAACAGGAAAATATTTCCATTTTTTTACCTTTCAGAAATGGAAATGCAATGGTTATTACAGGGAAATAAGAGGTGATTTCATTGTTTGTCTAAGGAATTGAAACACACCAATACATTGGAACCATTTTCTTGATTCCACAAGGGATATTTGCTATACAAGTAATTATGCAATAAATTAATATTCAAAAACGTGCACGTTGACTGACCACCCCAATCAGTGTGCCCACTATAAATCCAAAGTATACTAACGGAAATAAGTCTGACCGTACAACGGACTCACAGATCATACATAACTCTACAGACTTTTGCAGAACTTCTCACAGTATGCCCATAATGCTGTGCTACAGACTGTTACAGGACCACAGGAGATAAGATACATCTTCAGCAAGAGGTAAAGGATCTATACTTCTCCAAAGAAGTACTAAAATAGCTTTGCCCTCATGATCAAATCATACCAGCCTTGGGTAAATCCTGCACTACCCACAGCTAGATGTGGTTTAGTGCTAAATTAACTTATTATTGATATGCATATGTACAGGGATTTTAAATTCACTTTCAGTATCCCCCAATATTGTTATATGCCTCTCCAAGACTATACAGCTTCATGCCAGAAGTGACATATATTAGCTATGTTAAGTTTAACATAGCTTTTTTGTAGTGTTTTTAGCGAAACTAAAAAGTCCGGGCCGCCGGACCTTTTTCCAATAGTATACTCTATATTGATAACATGAGTTGGCATGGGCACCGCTGCACGCTTTTGGGGTCATGGTATAATAGGCGAGAAACTGTAAAATGCTAAATTCAACTTTTTTGCTTATTTTAAACTGTCAAAAAGCATTTAAGCTATCTTTATTTAAAAACACTCTTGCAGCTCTTGCTGTCTCGCTATGTTTAAATGGGTTGAACATGCGGGACAAAATGCAAAATAAGCGAGAGTTGCTTGCTTTTAAAGCTTAAATCTCGCTATTTTAAATTTGTCTAACTATATAATTTATTTTCTAAAAAGCGAGTTATACTAATGGAAAAAAAAAGTCCGACGGACCTTTTTCCTTTAGTATAAAGTCGATTACAATGAGCCGCAGCTGGCCAATCAGCGTGCGTGCGTTTCAGGGTCATGGTATAATAGTGTATTGCTGCCATTCTTAGCTTACTTGTCAGTTTTTAGACTGGCCATTTTGGTGGTGCCCAAACAATGCATAGCAGTTTTTTTTTCACATTTCATGGCAATCTTCTACATCTTGACTGGATGATATTTCTTTTTTAGGCTTTTGAAATGATACTATACCCCAGACATACATTAGCACATGAAAAAAAAATGCCACAGCACAAATCCTGTATATATATCAGGAGAACACAATAAAGGATATATTTTGAGACCTGCAGACTGAATGTAATTTAAAGGAAGAGTTTATATTTCTATAGGATCTTTTTGTTACAGCAAAATGTAATGCAGACTAAGCAAGCAAACATGCAAACTATGAAGTCAAACATTTAATAACGCATCCTGCCCTCATATGTCTCTTCTATAATGAGATCTTAATAACTACAAGCCAGGAAACACTGGCTGGTATGAAAAGTGAAAGTGAACTAAAGCAAACATGAAAGTTTCTATTAGCTATATAAAAAAAGGTTCCCTTTAACAAAGGAACAAATATTTAATTATGTTGACAATGCCTGGTTCCTTTCAGAAATATACTGAAAAAGGTACCTATTACGATACAAATCTTCTTGCTTCCTGAACGGAATATGTGTGCAAGAATTATGACAAACACAAAACTTTACAAAGATCATATGAAAGTACAGTGCTGTAAAAGCTTACAGTTATACTTCTATTTAGTTGCTTTACCCTAAAGATACCACAGAGATTGTAATTTACTTACGTGAGGTGTACTGCTGGCTGGTTCATCTTGTTGATGTCTCCCTCCCTATTATGTTTCTAATGGCTAGTACAGAACTGAATTTTTTATTTTGTCTTGCCATCCTCCCATTCTGGGAAGAACTGACAGCATTGATACTATGAATAAAATGGCACACTGCCCTTAGGTATCCTGACTTGCCTCTTCATAGTACTACACCATCAAGCAACTGGCACAATCCAGTGCCTACCTCCCATTGTGCCAGCTAAATCAGGCCTTTAGTTCTGAAGTGTCTATTGTTTCTTTATTAATTCACAAACTATTATTTTGTACAATCACATATGTTTTATTTAGTACTTTAACTATTGTTGGTCTAGGTCTTGGCTAAATATAGTTTAAGGACCAGTCCATGCATCTGTTTTGCACACAAACAAATTATTGTACCGTAGTACTACCCCAAACTCAGCAAATATGCAAAAGCAAAATTAGCCACCAATATACGAGCTGTTAAAAACAAAACAAAACTACAAAGTAACAAAATAACTTTAGGAAAATACAGATCCAGAATGTCAGTCCACTAAGTCAGATGATCCTACGGCCATTTTTGCAAGCAGCAATTGCCAAACAAGCTTGTCTGATTACATGTGTACTCAAAGGAAACCTAAGGCAGTGCTTCTGAAGTTCTATATATACCAGATCTAACTTCCCAGTTTTTCCTAATTACAAATTCCTCACTTTAACAACAAAGGACTCAGTAAGCTAAGTAAAGCCACCCAAAAGAGTTTCCATTTACACAGAATTGTGAGAAGTTTTTCTAAAACTTAGTAAGCTACATGAAGAAAAAAGCATTTGTGTGACTCTGCAACTAGTATTTTTAGCCAGTTGGTCAAACTGAACTTTCCACTGCATGGTCACTGGAATGCATCAGTCCAAAAGTTTATTATATTTAGTGTAGAGGGATATGTATTGACTTTGCCTGCTATGGAGGAAAACAAGTGGAGGATTTTTGAAAATGCAGTTTCTTTCTACAAAAACTCTTCTTTTGGTTATCCATGAATGAATTGCCCTAGAGCCATACTACAGATACATTTTTATACGAGGGCCACTGGGTTAATTTTATCAATAAATTATGAAATTAATCAGTGAATTAATCTTTAGTCATTATTCATTTAGAGTGAAGGGTGCTAACTTCCAAGATAAGTATTGGAAACTCAGTTTGTAATGCAAATGGTAAAAAATGACATAGCTACAGAGATTGCTATAACATGTTTATGAAAATTTAACTGCATTAACAGCTGCACCAATTATAAAAACAATTGTAAGTTGTTTAAAATATAAAAATAAAATAAATGTATTGTGTTTGCATTTAATGTTTTATATTTGAAAAAAATTTATAAAATGGTACATAATTGCATTTGTCACTGTTAAAAATGCATTAGAGGTACAACAAAAATTAATCATTGCCTCACAAATGTGTGCACTTTTGCATAGTTTAATCCTTGGAAGTTGATGAGTTAGGTCACATGATGACACCTTAATTGCACACTAGCTACTGAATCTTTCCCTTTGTGAAAAATTCAAATTTTGAATCAAGGCAACAGCCACAGGAAAATCTGTCTGGGATGCTGAATGTTAACTGAAGTAAGACAGTCAGTTAAGGGAGTTGCCACAATATTCCTACTGAAAAATACCCTTGGAGACAGAGCATAAGCTGCATTAGACTGCCTATTTAGACACTGAACCTTCTGCCAGAGGTAGTAATGGCGTAATTTAAATTTTAACCAGTGGCAGATAGTTAATAATTTGGATGTTAGCTTTTTTTCCCCAACAATATTTTTCTGTTAAAGTATTTTATTGGTTAGATCCGACCACAAACTAATCACCGTGGAAATCCACATCTCATCCACACCCCCCCGCAAAGGTAACCACCATGAAAAACTTCTCCAAAGCTGGCTTTGGGCTCCTAAAAAGAGAGGTGGCTAACTTCACGGCACCCATGTCAATGGAAAATGGATGCATGACTGCCGAATCATACACCAATGCACTGTACGAACACATACATAAATGCATGGAACTAGCCATACCCAACAGAACCAAGACGCTCTCTTCCAAAAAAAGAAAGCCAATCTGGTGGTCCCCTGCCATTAATAAACTCTACAACAGAAGGAAGAAACTGTTGCAGAAAAAGGTGAGGTCCCAAGACTGGAAGAACTCCCTTATTAGACTCAACAAAAAGGTGAGATCCCTCATCAAAACCGCTAAAGCCAGCTATGAAGGCAGAATTGTGGCAGACACTAAAAACAACCACAAAGCCTTCTATAGTTATATTAAGAATCTCCATGGCAATACCCAGGTTTGCTCTGAGTTACTGTACACTGGTACCTGCTGTACTGAGTCAACAGATATTGCCAACATACTGGCTGACATATTCAGTGCCAGCTTTACCCCTCTCTCCCCCCCTTAAGGACCAATCACAATACCGGAGGAATAACAGGCATCCAGCATTACTGCAGCACAGGTTAAAGCTGCATTGTCCAAGGCGAAGAATACAGCATCCATAGGACCCGACAATATCCTTGGATGTGTTCTATATGACCTTCAAAGTGAACTGGCACCACATCTGTGTAATCTGTTCAGTTACAACCTCACCTCAAGCTTTGTTCCTACCGAATGGCATACTGCTACAGTCATCCCTCTCCATAAAGGGGGAGCGACTACAGACCCTGGGGAATTATCACAGCATTAGCCTGAGAATCTGATTTGTAAGGCTATGGAGCTCATTATCATGGACCTAATTAACAAGGACATAGGGAATCTCCAAACTTTAGATCCCATGCAATTTGGTTTTGTAGAGGACTGTAGGTTAGTCAAAACTGATGAGGCATGAAGAATGCTATGGAGTATATATGTTTCAGTTGCAGTCTTATGTGCATGCTCTGATAAAACATATAAAGAAATCCTAGTTTATGACTGTGTTTTGAATGGCACATTGGAAGTGCTAATCAAATCTTCACCTATGGTCAGTTATTATACCCAATAGTTATAGTTTTGAATTTTGCTCTAGCTCAGTTCTAGTATTAATGATTCATATTTTTAAGTCACATTGGTATTTTGAAGGTGAAATATTTTAATTTTCTTTGGATTAAGTATTAGCTTAGATTGCCCTAGCCAGTTTTCAACTTTTTCAAAGGAATGCTATACATCATATTGGAGCTTTTCACTCAAGAGGTTGCAAATGTACCTATATATTAGATTCGATTTGCAGGGTGAAATGTTGTATATATATATATATATATCAAAGAGCAAAAGTCTTCATCTTGAACTCTGTGGCATGCTTAATGTTGTTTGCTGAGCAGTGGATGGCTCATCCACCCTGTGTTCACACAGTTCAATGGCTAAGGTAACTTTCAAACCAACTGGTTATACTTTGTGAGGCACAGTTTCTTGAATCTACATTAAACGTTTTGGATAAGTCTAAAATAGGTTTGCAGTTATTTTACCTTGATTTCATCTTTCATAGACACAGTTTATGAAGATTACCAATGCTGTTTTTGTGCTGTGAACATGATAGTTACTGGTTGGTAGTTTGCTATTTCAAGAGATTTCTCACCTTTATGCAAGGGAATAATGTAGAATTGTTTACAGAGTTTTGACTATAGCTCTCGAAGAGAGCAATTTATAAGTATAGAAACTGGGTAAGCAATGGCTTCTGTAACTATTATGAGATATTCTACTGGTAGGCTGTCAGCTGCAACAGTGGTGAGTTTAAGTTCTTGACTAAGTTTATTTTTTTATATAATGGCATTAGGAGTTTTTTTTATGATGGTAGTAGGAGTTTTTTTATAATGTAGGAGTTTTTTTATAATGATAGTAGGAGCTGCGGTAAGTGAAAAGGTAAATCACCTAATGATGGGCTGGGTGCACTGGGGTGGATGTGCAGGAAGGATATAACAGTGATGCCTTTGCTACTTCTATACTTTATGATGTCTTAAATGGAAGGACACATATTGGACATTAGATTTCCAGTATTCAGCAACTAATTAATTTTTAATTTTAAAATGCAATTACTTCATAAGTATGCTTGGGGTTTATGCAATAAAGAATTTTCAAAGTGGTCAATATGGTGGTTGGGCTGTGGTGCATTATGACTATATGACATTTCTGAGTCTGCATTTTTTAGCTGAACTTAAATTGCATGTACAATTACACCTGTGTTCATTTGGGATAAAACTACATAAACAACCAAGTGACTTAAATACTTTATTTAGTGCAAATGCTCAATATGAGCATATAATTGATCTTACTGTTTAATATTTTATGATGTTTTGAATTTCTTTTCTAGTTAATGCTTTGCTATGACCACTGTTTCATGATGACTGATATAAAGTGTACTGTTAATGCAAAAGTAAGTAATCGATATCTCATCTTTACATTTAGGTGTGTATGTTATATCCAAGGCTAAGTAAGCATCCTTACTGAAAACAACACCCCAAGGGCCCTTCAGACAGAGCAGACTGTAATTTGAAAATGGGTCAGGGGCTGTAATATAAGAAGATATTTTACAAGTTGTTTTTCTAGCTCTTATTTTGCACAATTAATAATTTGTTAGCGTATACAAAGATTATACTATTCAACTGAGAGCTTTAATTTTTTAAGACCTCATTATTTCTGCTAAAAAATATTTTACTAAATGATTTACTGTCATTTACAATAGGGTTTAATAAAAAGGGCACAATAGGAGATTGTTAATAATCTTAAAACAGTTTACTACAGATGCCGGCAGCAGTGTGAATGCTTGTGGGTTAGAAACCTGATGAGGTTCATTAAAGAAGTAATAAATCTCTTTACTGGTCATTAGAGCCACAAAAGCTGCAGCACAACTGGGCATTGCTAACTGAAGGGTCAATTTTGTTTAGGGGTGTTTGGTGAGTTTCTTTTCATTCTTTTTATTTTCCTCCCACCCAGCACATCTGCTCTTGTTTACTTTCTTGTCTTCTCTACTACAATTTATCTGCCTTCTTTATCCCCCATACTCAGTCTAGGAAATTTGAATCCTATAGACCATACATCTCTCTCTCACAATGTTATTTCATCCCTTATTTCATTTCCTACTTATCACCTATGTACTCACCCTCTATGAGAACCAAACACTCACGGGGCTGTCAGTACACAAAAGGCCACACTATTACTCTATCTGTACAACATTCCTCCTTAAGTCATGCTAATATTATAGAGTCATACTCAATGTCCTGCTCTCATTTCCAATGTACTAAAGGGTCCACTAGCTCTAGTTGACTTGTTACCACAAGCTCTTAAAAAAAACTTGAAAAACCTCTCTCAAGGTACAGTCCTAGTCTCACCCTCAGTGGGGATATCCACCCCAACCCAGGCCCTCCCACATCTAATAAAAACAACCCTACTACATGTAACCTAAACTATTCAACTCTAAACCATCTTTTCAAAAAATCAATAATAGAAATAAACTATGGGCCAAATGGCAGTCCACTAAACTCCCCATAGACCATGTTACATATCGACAAGCTAAGAATGATACCAAAAGATCCATCTTAAATGATAAAAAACAGTACTACTATAATCTACAAACAGCCTACCATAATAAACCTCAGAAATTCTGGGCTGGTCTGAATAATCTCCTTCGCCCTGGTAAAGCTACAACCCCTACCCCAGCTGCTACTTGTGACAAATCCCCTGAGGATGTCTCAAACAGTTTTAACCACTTCTTTACTGAAAATATTCAAATCCTAGCCAATCAATTACCCCCTAGCTTTCCAAACCTTGACAATGCCAGCCATCTAAACATACCCACTTTCAATTTCCAACCAGTACCCACTAGCTATATTCGCAAACTAATTAAAAAATTGAAGCCCACTACACTCTCCGCCGACCAACTCCCTGCTGATTACCTTCAAATATCAAGCTGATGCTATTGCCTATCCAGTCTCAATACTCATCAATCGGACCATAGCTGAAGCCAAAATTCCCACCATCTGGAAGATATCATATGTTATCCCACTACATAAAGGTGGTTCCTCTACCGAATTCTCTAACTACAGGCCAACTGCCATACTTTCTCCACTCGTAAAAGTCATGGAAAATGCATACAAAAACAACTTATGGATCACCTACTCCTGAATCACCTCCTAGCTGACACTCAACATGGTTTTCACCCACATCATAGTACTACCTCTGCCCTCCTAGCCTTTACCAATGCCATAAATACCAACCGTAACAATAACCACATTTCTTCAGCCCTCTTTTTGGATCTTTCTAAGGCCTTTGACATGGTGGATCATCAACTTATGATTCATACCCTGCAGTCTTATAGGCTCAACTGCAAAGCCCTTCAATGGTTTACCTCTTATCTCAGTGGGAGGCAACAGGCTGTTATCTGGCAGAATAAGCTCTCCATCCTACTACCCACCACCTTATGAGTCCCACAAGGCTCCATACTTGGACCCCTTCTCTTCTCCATCTTTATTAACAACCTTCACACTGTCATCCCTAACGTTAACTGCATCCAATATGCAGACGACTCTACCCTGATCTGCTCAGCTACATCCCCTGATGCCCTGGAATATTCCACCCAGTCCACCTTTAATATCATAGAAAGTTGGTTCACTGAACATCGATTGTTGCTAAATCCCAAAAAAAACAAACTGCTGCTATTCACTCCCACACCAAAATCTTTTACCTTTGCTTTCACAGTAAAAGCAAAGGATGGGACAATTATTACCCCTGAACCCTCAACCAAACTTCTGGGTGTCATTATTGATAACAACCTAAAATTTGACCTACACGTGAACCAAGTGATTAAAACTATCAACAAAAAACTTGGGTCACTATACAGAATAAAAGCCTTCTTAACCCCTACTGCTAAGATTACCATTGCCCACACACATTTACTCTCTACTCTTCTATATGCTTCTCCCCTTCTCTCAAATGTAAACAAATCCGTTATTAACAGATTTTCCAGCTGTTATAATCATATTGCCTGGTTTCCCACTGGCTTGCCTTACAAGACCCACCATTGTTTAAATCTCTTACAACTGGGCTGGCTTGAGCTTTCTAGCCTTCTCCAGTTCAACCTACTAGTTATGGCCAAGAAAATCCTTCTTTATCCTGATAATACACCTGCCCTAAAAAATATCATCACCCCCTATTGCAATGCAAGACTACTACGATCCTCAAATAAACTGCTAATCCAAACAGTAAAAACCTGTAATGCAGCTAGTGACCTCCTCTTTGCTAACACTGCTGGCAGAATCTGGAACCTACTACCAGCAGATATTACAATGCTCTCTTCTCTAACTGCATTTAAAATCAAACTTAAAGAACATCTGGCTCTAAACTGGGTCTGCCACTGTATCAAGCCGGGATAACCTAAACTTCTTTATTGTTGTTTGTTTGCTCAACGTTACTATTAACCTACCACCTCTTTCTATCTTAACCAAGAAATTATCTTTTACAAATGAAAATGTCCTCTATCCTTGTACAAATCAATTTGTATAATGTCTGTTTTCTATTACTATTGTTATAATGTTGTTGTTTGTCTTGGAGATTTTCTCCCCGGGCCTACGCTGAAAATGGAAATAATTCCAGTCGGACCATCCCGGTCAACAAATGTAAATAAATAAATAAATAAATAAATAATAAATTAGTACTAACTTGACAGAGGACAAACTAGAGTGTTTTGCAATCTCTTTTGTATGAATCTGAATTAAATATGTCACTGAAGTCTTGTGAAAAGTTGAACTATTTTGACAGTTAATGTTAACATGGATATTTGGTGGAAATGTGATAGGTGACCAAGTATACAGGAATAATGCAGCAAGGATACCTTTGCTTTGTTTTTTCTGGTTAAGGTGGGTAGGTAAAATGCCAAAACAGAAAATGATGGTTTCTTTTTCTTTTCTATTAAATTTGCCACTGAGCAACGTATCAGGCATAGGACTGTCTATGATCTAATGAAGGGCTTGTTTTCTTTAGCTATTTCTGATTATTTTACATTTTTTAATGTTTGCTTATATAATTTATAGGCTGATGGCAGAAGCACGATTTAAGAAAAGGCAATATTTGGGAGTTGTGTTTCAATGATCCAGTTTAATGTCACTCTTGTGGAATAATTGTTTGATGTGGTATTATGGAATCCTGTTTTATGATTCAATGCAATGCACATATTTAGTGAAAGATGAACTGTCATGTACTACAAATGGGCTAGAGTTTCAAACCTTGGATTTAAGATTAAGCTGTTGAAAGTTGTAAACAAGACAGTAACTCAGGACATAGATGATGCTGAATTAAGTTTTACAGCATATGCAGGGGGAGATGTTATTTATGAAGCTGAATAGCTAATGCTAAAGTGGGGTGAACGGTGTGGCTGCCCTGGGTGCAACGTATTAGGAGGCATGATTGGCTGATTGAGTACTTGTGCATTAGTGCAGTAACGACATTCCGAAAGGAATACCAATACTATATTTACTGTGCATTAGTGCAGTACCAGCATTCCAAAAGGAATACCAATACTATATTTACTGTGCATTAGTGCAGTACCGACATTCTGAAAGGAATACCGATACTATATTTACTGTGCATTAGTGCAGTACCAACATTCCGAAAGGAACGCCGATACTATATTTACTGTGCATTAGTGCAGTACCGACATTCCGAAAGGAATACCGATACTATATTTACTGTGCATTAGTGCAGTGCCGACATTCCAAAAGGAATATCAATACTATATTTACTGTGCATTAGTGCAGTACCGACATTCCGAAAGGAATACCAATACTATATTTGCAGTCTCTAACAAAGCACTTTGCATGTGGTGCTTCTTAATGGGTAGTTGAGGGGGGTCCCAAATTGGGGAACTCCATAGGGCACCAGCACTACTTCAAGAAGTCTGATCAGATTCAGGGGGTTATATAATTTAGGGACTAAGGATGAATACTACTGGTCTACTCATTTCTTCCACCAGGTTTGTAATTTTATAGAGGATGGCCTGTTTAGGTATAAAGTAAGGAGGATACATGGATATAACAGTAATCTATGCATGCTGTACAGAATGACTGACTAGAAAACTATCAACTGTTCTCTTTTTTTTACCATGAATCTACAAATGGATTAACATGGTCTTAAATTATGATATGACTAAAACACCTGGGAAATGTATATGATTCTGCATATACTTCCACTCTATTCATATTGACATAGTTTCTGATAAATACAAACTGTATTTAAAAAAACAAACAAAAAACAAAACAAAACAACAAACAGAAGAAGACAGAATTTCATTGTATGCATCCACCACTATGTCAAGATTGTCAGATAACTCCAAAGAAAATTGTTTGCTCACCGATATCCACATGAACAACACAGTTAAAAGCTGTTTAATGCACACGATTAAGCTTGTCAGGTAAGACTAATTTTTTAGATGACATAACTAACAACTTAAAACCATCCAGATTTAAACAATTTAAATGACACAAATGCACTTAATAAAAAGACAGTGGATGAATGTTTGAGAAGTTCATAAGTCAAAAACATCAAGTGATGATCTGACCATGAAATTAGTTTCACCAAAGACTGAGAAATAACCAAGCCAGAATAAATAAATAAAAAGTCAAGTGTCTGACCTTGGCGTGTATCTCTAGCCTTCTAATATGAGAGCAATCTCTATTTATTAATAAAACAGATAGGAATGTTAAAGGTTCTTTTCAGATGGGTTCCACAAATGGTTAGACAAGATACCTACAGATACCAAAATTGTAATAAGTGCAGGTACATTTCTATATTCCACTCTGGATTTGCTTGCCTTGTCTTTTGTATGCCCTGTTCCTCTCTGAGAGGATGACATATGATTCAGCTTTGAGTTCCATGCTCCTACCTGTGGAGCTGTACCTGGTTATGGAATGACAAACTTGGAATGGAGGAGGATTATGCTCATTAGCAAGCTGAGATCTCCCATAAAGCATCAGCTATTTTGTCTGTGAAGATCACAGCAGCAGCGACACATTTAGTAGTCACTAACTTCTGGACATTCAATTTTTTTTTTATTTGCTGACAAGGATGTCATATTTAGATCAACATTGCTTTCTTGTACAACCCTGGGCAGCAAAGTAGCTGGGAATAGGAAGTATCCATTTACATTTGGAAAGAAGTTTCAAGTTCAGAATTACAATTAGTTCTTTGACTGTGATTTCAAGGGAATGCATACATAATGCTGAAGGACAAAGATATTGACAAAGCAAAAATCAACCACATAAGATTGAAACACAAAATCCTGAATGTCCTAAAAACAAGTGTGCAGGGGGGCAAGCCCCCCGTATACTCTTCTACTTATATATACCAACTCTGACACCACACCACAGTAGGGAAAGGGCAAAATCCCAGTCCCCACTGTGCTACAATGTTGTACAACAATTTATAGGCATTTTAGTACATCTAAAAAGTCAGTAGTAAATGCATTCAGAGTTCTGTGTTTTAAACTTTCTGTGCTCAATATTTCATCTGTGTTTTTGCCATTCAGGATTCTAAATGTATCCTGATTTAAAGTTTATCTTTAACAAGATGTCGTCTGGACCCATGTCCTTTCCTTCAATATTTCAAGTCCAGCTATTTATTAGAATCTAGGGTCATCATTGAGGCCTGTCCCCCCCATCTGTTCTATAGGTGGCTTTGATTATCAGAGTTTTCAAGAACAAACAGTAGTGTAAAGCACCCAAAAAAACCAAGAAAAAATATCAGAGTGCAACAGCTAGAAGAGCGGATGAGCGAACTTGCTAAAATATATCCAAAGTTTATTGAATCCAACAGCAGGTATTAAATAAAGTTAAAACCATAAACGCTTTATGTTTCAACTCGTGTTTTTGTCCCCATTAATAAGAGTTAATGGGGACGAAAACGAGAGCTGAAACATAAAGTGTTTATGGTTTTAACTTTATTTAATACCTGCTGTTGGATTCAATAAACTTTGGATATATTTTGGCAAGTTCGCTCATCCGCTCTTCTAGCTGTTGCACTCTGATATTTTTTCAGAGTTTTCAAGAACCTTCTTTGAATTCCAGTAGTCTTTATGATATCCAGCCTGTATCTAACCTGCTATTTCTTGCGAAGTAATTCACTCCCGCCTTGAATCCTAGCAGTACATGAGGTCATGGATATATATATATATATATATATATATATATATATATATATATATATATATATATATATATATATATATATCAGTTACATTTTTGCATTTACTGTGGTAACAAGACTGCCCTGATTAACATTGTTAATGACCGCCTAAAGGCAAGAAATCAGTGTTTTTATTTATTATCAGTCCAACTTGCTTTCTCAGCAACATTTCATATTGTTGACCACAGTCCACTGATTGAGCATCTTTGATCTTAATGTGGCTTCCGCTGTTGTTCTGCTTGTCTTGTACCCCAGGAAACAGTTTCCATTTTTTGTACCTCCTTTCTTTAGCACTGGAGTGTGTAATGCTGCAGGGCTCAAGGCTAGCTTCCTTGCATTTCACAGGCTTTATAACTAAATATCATACATTGCACTAGGAGTTATCAAACGGTTAAACCTAGAATACATCTTACTCTGTATCTCTAAATGTACTAGCCTTGAGGGTAAGAAGACATATCCTTACTTATTATAGTCAAGTGGAGACAGTTTTTTAACTTCACAACTCCCCAGTCTTGCTGAAATAGTTGCTCATTCTTCAAACACTGGAACTGACTTTAAAATAAAGACTATTTTCATTTCACTCAAACATGGTGTGGTAACGTGATGCCCACTGTGACTGTCCAATTTTCCCAGTGTTCATACTTTCCACACCAGATCAAATCACAAAAGAGTTGTGTTATCACTGCTAGCCAGATGGTAAACAACTCTATGACTTCTTCCCTCAGGAGTCTATAATGAGTATAGATTCTTTGACTGATGACATGGAAGCTATAAATCATTGCTTATGCTTGCAACTACTTAACTATCAACACCTCATGGGCTGAGGCCCTGGCATTTCATGCCACTCTGAGACTCTTCTGTTCAAGCCTTGCTACCTTTTATTATTATGGGAGCAGCAAGCTGGAGTTTGTATCTACAGTACAAACCCTTGGTATAGTTCATAGTTCAGTACTAGGCTAACTGTTCTTGCGAGCCATTTCAAGCCTAGCCAATTATCCCCTGCGAGACTCAAACCCTGCACTCTGTGTTTACAAGGCAAATGCCTTAACCATCAGGCCACCCTACTAACCCCAAACCTTGATGACTAGCTGACACTGAAGGACCAGGTGTTCACTGTTACAAAGTCAGTGCGCTTAAAAAGAAAAAAAAGTATATCACCAGGAATAAATCTGATACTACCTGAAGCTCTCTTTCACTCTCTCCGGTAATTCCTGTCTCAGTCTCATCACATTCAACCTGTAACATCCTATACCTGGGGGTCTTGACACCGAATCTGACTAACTCCATCTTGGATAAACCTCCACAGTGTGGTTACTTACTGGTAACTACCGTCACCAGCATACCAGTCTCATTTTCTGAGTATTGCACTGGTTGCCAGTTGAATTTCATATTTTAATATAAAGTCTTAGTGTTAGTATTTCTGACCCTGCATAAACTGGGTCCCTCTTACTTGAAGCAGTTGACAGCTTCCTATTATCTAGCACATCTCCTTCACCTTGCAACTATTAGTGGTTCAGATTGCATGACTTGAAACGTGTGCTGTCTGCTATTATATTAACCAATTTCCATGCCTGTGGAACCTACCATCACAGTAGTATTCCACACTGATCTGCTGTAACTTTCAAAACCTGTCTTTTTCACCTTGCTAACTTTGATAACCTGGACAGTCAGTCATTATTATTTCTATAAGCTCCTTCATCTGTTTTTACATAAAGTTTATTTATTTTACTTTTATATTTTATTTTAAAGTGACAGTAAAAAAGACTTGAATTTGCAGCTGGTAAACGGTACCTCTTGATTGTCAGAAACAACAAAACTGGTGCTGTAGTAAGAGGGGACAATAACAACACCTGAAAATTAGACACCCCAAGGGTTATCTACTGGTAGCTACACTGGTAGCTGGGTTAGAGAAAATGACAATAGAGGGGGTGACTGATGTTAGTATGAACCGTTCCTTTTGCAAAGTATGCATTCAACAGTGCACACAAGAATTCCAGAAAGTAGGTATTTAAGACCATAACTTTGAAATTCGGGAACTGCAACTCCAATAAGTTTGACCTGTGTAATGTTGAGGAGTTAGCAAAGGGGTGGCAAGCATGACTGTATGAGACTGGAAATACAAATGCATTCACAATGCTGTATTATAAGGAGGAATGTTAACATAATGGACAGCATGCAAAGACTTAACTGTGAATGTCCCCTTACCTTATGTCCTGTGGCAGTGCTGATGTTAGAGGTTGTTGCGTCTTTCGGCTTTTCCTGGTATGGGGTCGCCACAGCGGAACTCCGGTCCGCTAATGATCGGTAGTTGATTTTTACATGCCAAGTTACCAGCCCTGACGCACAACCTTCAACGAAGGTACGCCCATTCACGCATGTCTCCACGCAGAAGACGCTCAAGATGAGAATCGAACCGGACAGCGTCTTACTGTGAGGCGACAACGCTACCGCAGCACCACCACCAGGTAGTATGCATAAATATAGTGGGGAATATGCAAAGAAAGAATAGGGTTGTTGTCCCCACACTATACAACAGGTTTAAGAAGTGAGAAGTTGCTGTTGTCTGTGTGACTTTGCCTTGCATTTGTGGCCTTGATTATGTGCATGGGTCACAATCATAGAAGTGACATTTGTCCATCTGATACTTCTTTCACTGATCTGCTGCTTAGTCTTCCATGTCAAAGATGAAGGTACTTACTATTTTATGTGAACCGATATTAAAGGCTTGCATGCATACAGTAGTAATGCACTACAGGTATCCTCTCTAGTGAGGTACAAAGTATCACACAAAGGAAAATGTAGTCGGCAAGGATACTCTGTTCTATGTTTTGGGCATAATAAGTGACTTTGGAGCTATCCTGTATTTAGGACAAGCAGAAAGCTATAATTCAAAGTGGAAAGGGATGATGATGATGAAGGAGGAGGGAAACTCAAGAAATGAGATATTGGGATTTCGGATCATATCTATAAGAAGAATAACAATAATCATACAAAATATTATATTCATAAAGCAGCAGAAAATATTCTAAGAACTAAGCCAACACAGGAATAAAGAAAGAAGCTTCTGCTGATAGGGATGACAGCAATTAGGGACACAGAGAATAGGCAAGAGAGGGCTGGAATTTACTGGATAAAACTGGAAAGGGAACCAATGTATTTGAAACAAACAATTAAAGATGGAAAGGTAAAATAATGGATACAGGCCAATAATTCTTTTGGACTACAGGGTAGAGATTGGCTTCCCCATCAAGGATTGATATCAGAGTAAAGGCAAAGAGAAGGAATAGGGGGGTCCTAAGTGAAAGACCAGCACTGGTAGAGTTTTTAGTAGAATCAAGAACAGAAGCTGCTGTTAAAAAAGGGATAATAAGTATAAGTAAGGCATATAAAATATTGAATGGCAACTATAGGAATCAATCAGAGGAGGTTGGAAAGGATTGGGAAGAGAGACTGGATAAGCAATTCACAAAGAAACAATGGGAGGATATATTTATGGCTTCCAAATATGGAGCAAAGTCTAGAAGATTTAGAATATTTGCTTGGAAGTGTTTGCATAGGTATTTTTATACACCAAGCAGACTCCAAAGAAATTTTCCAGAGTTAGATTGCAAATGTTGGAGGTGTGATGGGGAAGAAAGAGGTAAATGGGAACATTTCTTGGGGAGTGTAATGATTTGGCAGATTTTAAAAATTCCCTGCAGAGTACTCTGTCAGAAAGCCTGGGTGTGCAAATTAGTGTTACTACGGAAATTATTTTTTGTCATACAGAATCAGAATTGCCTAGACATAGTGAGGCCTTGCTAAGTTTAATTCTGGTGGCTACCAAAATAGCAATTACTAGAAAATGGAAATCAAAGTATACATCAACCGTACTAGAAGTAGTGAATATAGTAACAGAGATAAAAGAACTGGAAGTGGCATCATATATAATGTTTGCAACTGAAAATATGTCAGTATGGTTTGTTTTCATTTATATAAATGTATGATTGCTGTCATAAGTGATAATTCAGTAAAGATGTTTCTTTAAAAAAGTGACTTGTTTCAAATCAGTGGACTATTTATTTTTCTTTCCTTCATTCTTTTTCTTTTTTTTTTTTTTTTGACATGCAAAACTGAAGGTAAAAGACCTTCAGGCTTCTTCCACTGCAGCCCTAAAATAAAAGTACCTGGCACCAATTGCACTCCTATAATACTTACATTTATTTCAGTTATGCAGCTGGCAAGATAAATGAATGCATGCAGATGTGCTGAAACTTCTGCATACTAAAAGTTTTCAGCACTGCAAACACAATGACAGTTAATGAAGCGCATGGGTTCATTTACTGACTGTAAAATTGGCTTTAATATTTGCTTTTTTGTTCCTTCACATAAGAAGTGTGATTGTAAGAAATCCAAACCATCACTGACATCCCTCAAGCTACCTGCATACAATACGCAGACGATTCCACATTACTATGCTCCGCTACTGTTTCTTCTGAACCCAAAATATCTTTGAAATAGTTACAGCGCTGCCTCTTCCTTAACCCCAAAAAGACAAAATGATTGCTCTTCATTCCCACACAAAAGTCCTCATCAATTGACTTCACTATCAAATCTAATAATGGCACTGTCATATCTCCTGACACAACCACCAAACTCTTAGGAGTAATAATAGACCAGAACCTTAACTTTGATATTCACATCGACATTACAATAAAATCAGTTAACAGAAAATTAGGCTCCCTTTATAACATTAAACCCTTCCTTACTCCTATAGCTAGAACTACAATTGCTCACACCCATCTCATCTCAACTCTCCTCTATGCCTCACCTATTTACACTAATCTTTCTAAAAATAACCTCAACAAACTGGCAGCCTCCTACAATAACATTGCCAGATTTGCCACTGGCTCCACATTTAGAACCCACCACTGCCATAATCTAAAACAACTAGGTTGGCTGGAGCTGCATAATCAGCTTCAATTTCACCAGCTTATTATCACCCATAAGACCCTTTATCATCCTAGCAATACACCAATACTCATAAGTCTAATCACCCCGTATAAAAATCTTACAACCCTACGCTCAGCAAATTATCCATACATAAACCCAACAATAAAGCAATAAAGCACTGTTCACTAGGGAAAACCTGGAACCCACTTCCCTGTGAACTCACATCTCTTTCTTCAACACTACTATTCAAAAAGAAACTCAAATTATACCTTACAAGTCACTGGCTATGCCCATGTACTAACCAGACTAAGAATCCCCTTCCTGTTACGTTATGTTATGTGCACTAAATACTAATTTCACTATTGCTACATTAAGTCCACCTCCTTCCTATACCTCTGAGAATCTGATCAGTTAAGCTAATTTAAGACTGTCTAAATGCCATCCTTCTTAGGAACTATTATAGAATATGTTGATGTATACCCAGCTTGGACTTTATGAATGTGTCACTGCCTTCTAAATAATTTTTTCTTCTTTTATTGTTTTGTCTTTTTTAAAATATGTTATCTCTCATGATTACTAAGTTGCTATGTAAACAACTGTATTAGTCTGAAAAGTGTACTGTATCTGAAGTTGCCACTATCTGTTAAGTGGAGCTTTTCTCCCCAGGACTCTACTGAAAATGGACATATATCCAGTTAGACTAGCCTGGTCAACAAATGTAAAATAAAATAAATATAAAATCACTCAGCTAACATTAGAGCAGCCCCATGGAGAATGCTGCATTTTTGATGTTGGGTATACATGTTTAAAAGAAGGGAAATGGCTACATTTTAGACACTGGTAGCGTTATAGAGGGTTATGATCGGGTCTCTGACTGTAACCACATTATTATCGTTTGAGACACTGATGCCAAGAAATTTACCCTGAGAATGAAGCTCGAGAGGTGAATCACAGCATCCATGTCGAGAACATATAATAACAGGCTATGATGGTTGAGATCTGATCATAACTCTTTGTAGTACATGGAGAGTTATCTACTCCATGTACTATCAGTTACAAAAGATAAAAACGGAAGTATTTTATTATCTTTGAAAGCCATTAAGTCATACTGAGTGCTGTCACATAGACAGCAAGTATGGAAAAAATCAGGGCCAGATTTAAATACTGCTATGATTTAAATAAGTTACTTACAAACTAACATCTATAAACTTTCTGTGGACATAGGATAAAAGACATTCAGGGGGCAAAGGAATGTCCCTTCCCTCACACTCAACCATCACAGTGATTGTGGAGTGTGTAACATTTGTTATATGCCTTTGAAAGTGCTGTTACTACCACATCTCATGCTACAGTAGCCCATAACAAGTTTATCTTTTTTCCAGTTTTGAAAAGTTTTGAGAGTACTCACGGTACTCCGTGTACTTCACTAGATTTCACTCAGTTTCCTCCATGTTGATCAGAATAATTCAGAGATTTATAAGAAGCCATTTAATATTAATCACTTTTTTATTGTTTTAGTTGAAAAGAAGAGTACACTCTGAAAATCCTGTTTCCGATAATATGGTTTGATACAGCAGAAATCCTGCTGAAACATTGAAGCATGGACATATTCGTTCCTACTCCATTTCTGCAAGTAAATTATGGGGAGCAAATATCCTGGCACCAGTTAGAACAAACCAAAACCAGTAACACTCATAGACCAATGTCTATACTGCATCAGAAGGCAACTAGGGACAAATGATACTTACTATATAGCTGTATATTTTTACAATCTATCTAGGATTAGAAACTAACCTGGCCAAAACAGAACTGGAGCATCATTAATGTGATAGTTTTCTGTAACTACATTTTGAATTTTGTGACTTATTTGTTGTAAGGCATCATAAACACACAAAAACTGAGTAGGCAAAAAGCCTCATATCACTGGGGGGCTAGTAGCATGTTTCTAACTATTTATAAAGTTTTGAAGTGAAACTGTGCTTTGGCAATGTTTAGAATCGCAGAAGCAAAGTTGAAGTATTTTGCCCTTTCGAGGAAGTGGGTCCTTTCATCCTACCAAATATTTACATAGACCACTTGTATCACTCTTCTTTTGTTAGGCACAGTATCATGTTTTAAACCTGCAGCCTTCCTTCTTTATCACTATGGGGATCCGGAGCATTCTCCCTGAGAATTATAAAATAGTGATGTTACAGATAAATGTTGAAGAAAAACATTTTTTTTTCTCTTTCAAAGGACTGGAATTATTTCTTATAAATAGCTACTTCATTCTTTTCTCCCAATTTTCGTGGTTGTAACCTGACCAGAGTTAGATTTTAAACACAAAAAGATTTCACCGAAGGAAACTGATATCTGCAAAAATACTGAATACAAATAATTTGTTGACAGATAATAGAAATGTTATCAAAAGCACGGCTTAAAGTCATTTACCACAGTCAAATATATACATATACATATACACACACACAAACACACACACACACACACACACACACACACACACACACACACACACACACACACACACACATATATATATACATATATATATATATATATATATATAAAAATATATATATATTAATTAAAGCTGCAAGGATGCTGACTTATGGCAGACACAAGAAATCATTTTTTTCACAATCTTTGTTTGCAATGTTAAATGGAGGCCCCATCTACTTGAGCTGATGGTAGCTCAGGTGTACATAAAAGATCCCACAGCACCTATCGAAAAGAGTAGGGGTCCTTTATTTACATGCTTTTTACATGACATATTATACACATACTTGGATTTCCAAAATTATTTCCTCCTTAAACATTTTATTTTTTTCATCTTTATAGGTTTTTCATCAAACTAGACTCCCACTCTTTCTCCATATCCACATTCTGATTTTCTTAATATTACTGATAATGTCCATCAACAATTATAACACTTGGAATATGCACAACTTTTTTCCATTTCCACATTCAAAACAACACTGCAATCCTACCCCTCAGTCCATAAATCTCTATTGCCATAAACGTTGAAATGTCACTTCTCTAAAAATAATTTAAATGTCTTTTCAAAGTCTCTCTTTCCACTTCTATTCAAAATTGTACATGTATTTCTTTATTTCTTGGAAAAAAAAACTTTTGCTACATAACTATTCCAAGAATTATCACTTTGTCTCTTTTCCTACTCACATATTTTTTTCCATTCCACGAGCAGTCTTAAAAATAATGTCACAAAATGTTTCTTTATTTATCAAAATAAAATCTCTTGTTCTTGGACTTTCACACCCAAAAGTAAAATTATAGTGTCCCATACCTCATAGCTGTTCAATTCATTATTCTTTTTACTTTGTTTCCTCTCCACAAACTTCTTTTTGATGCTGTCGTCTCTTTTTTCTTTTTGCTCAGAGCATTGCTGACTGTCTTAGCTTACATTTTCTTCTGTGTATCATCCCCTTTTTGGAGTACTTTTGACTCTTCCTCTTGAATCTTCTCCATTATCTCTCCCCAGGAATGTGTTCTCCATTCTCTGTTTCACTCTGGTTTAACATCTCCTGCAGTGTATCATTCCGCAACCCTCCCGACTAGAGGGTTGTGACAATTCAGTCCTCCTTCATTATCCTTTCTGATTCTGCAAAGAAATTTTCTTGAAAAAAGACCTCCAAATCTTTGCATACATCTCCTTATGAGCTGGGGTTCACCTCTGCTCTTTCCAACTCTCTCTCCATGCCACACACCATCCTCCCAACCTCCACTGCCCCAGAAACAGGATGTGTACACATATTCATGGCCAGTACATCTGGAAATACCATTCTCTAATGAGTAGGGGAAGTTCACCAGTGCCCTGGCCAGATTTCCTCTAATATTATAAATACCACCTCTGGTCTCCCATAAAAAGAGGCTACTAGCTTAGTGGTACTAAACTGGTCAACAAAGGATAAAAAATAAACATATTTGTAAAGTGTGGTTTACCAGTACTGCTTGGTTGCTTGGTATAACACAACATACAGACAGTGTGTGTTTGTACCCCCCATTGCAAAAATGCACTTACAAATATTTAACAACGTCTGACTGAGACAGTAGTTGCTATTTTACATTAACACTTATTACAGTCAGTGTTAAATTTTAAACATATAGGCTTCATGCAAGGAAAGGTTGAATATAAGTAATCTGTTCTGAATATATTCTGATGTTATTTAAATAGTTTGTGTTGTTTTTGCTCTTTTTAGAGCCAACAAACCATGAGCTGCAGAGCACAGCAATGGGACAGGTTTGTACACTTGCCATCATATGTTATGCAAAGCATTTTCAGTCAAATGTAACTCTGACATTCAATACCTAAAGAAAAGTCTTTATTTGTCGTAATAACAATAATATATGTAATCACTTATACTCGAAAGAAAAAACTATTTAAGTTGAAGTTCTGATATGCGTGACCATCTACCATATTTATAGTTTTTCAAAGAAGTTACTTTGAATATGTGTTTTACAAAAAAAAAAAGGGCAAATAGTAGCAGATAAAAACAAACTTACCCAGCTGGTTTGCCCATTTTCCTAATTTTTCTATATAAATTACATAAATACTGGATAAGCTGCTGATCCATTTTAACTTACAACTTATTTCATCACCTGTCCTATGAAATTCTGGCAGTTGTTTGACTCAGTGACTTATTCAGAAAGTCTGTTGGAGTCATCCACTACCTATTCTGTGAAAAAATATTTCCTGTATCCCTTGTAAGTTAACTTCCTTGCAGCTTCTACTTGTATCCACATGTTCTCATAAATCTCTTTTTAACATGATTCCTGAATGTGGATTCCCTTGAGGGTAGTACATATTTCAGTCAAATTATCTGCTTCCTGTTTTATAGGCTGTACATAATAAAATTTTTAGTTGTTCGTCTTTCTTCTTTTTGAAAACTAAGCATATTTTGTTGTTCTCTTCCATAACTTTGTCCTGCCTTTATTATTGTGAAGATGAAGAAAACTAAAAAATAGCAAAGGTCTCACATCCTCTTTCGGAATTACTTAGGAACAATGCTTAAGTGAGTTGTTGTTGTGTCTTTCGGCTTTTCCCAGTTAGGGGTCGCCACAGCGGAACTCCGGTCCGCTAATGATTGGCAGTAGATTTTTACGTGCGGGTTGCGGCCCTGGCGCAACCTTCAACGAAGGTATGCCCATTCACGCATGTCTCAACACAGAAGACACTCTAGCTGAGAATCAAACAGGATGTCTTACTGTGAGGCGACAACGCTACCGTAAGACATTGTCCTGTTCGATTCTCAGCTAGAGCGTCTTCTGTGTTGAGACATGCGTGAATGGGCGCACCTTCGTTGAAGGTTGTGCGTCAGGGCCGGCAATATAGCTTAAAAAATGAATTTGCAAATTGAGAAAGTAGCATTCAGTTGCATACAACAGCATGCACTTATTGTGATGCGTAGGAGTGGTACTTGAAAATGTGTGACCTGAAAAATGAAGAAGTTGTGAAGGGTGAGAAGTACGGAGAAGGAAAAAATGTTAGTGCATGCATTTTATTTTTAACACACTTTCACAGCAGAATGAAATCTTTGCATATCCTTTAGTATGTATCTATTGATTTGCTTTCTGTCTAATATTAACAAGTGCTGACAAGGTCAGAAAAGTATTAGAAAAGTGTAAGATTTGTTTGGATTAGAAAGTTTTATAATGGAATTCAGAACTCATGCCTAATATGGAATGTCATTCACAAGTAGTCAGATCTTAGTCAAGGTTAATGCTGTAATGTTCATTTCTAATTGGTCAGTAGCTGTTTTATGACTGCTTTTAATCAAAAAAGGTATAAACATAATGATTTTTGCAGCTCGAGGAGACAGAATCATCTCCCACCTACAAATCTTTCTATGTAATGAATATGATTGTTAATCTCTGCTGAACTGTCTTGTGTAAAAGTTATTTGGTACGTTAACAGTTCCAAGTCATTGGTGTGATAACAATTTTTTTATTAGTAAACAGGCATCCATCACACAAGTCATTGATTAATATCTCGGAATACATTCAGCATCATCTGAATTGGATAACTTGTACTGACAGTATTGTTGCTTGAGTTTTATCAGTCCTGCTCCCCTAAATTAGATATGACACTAATTAACTGTGACTTTTTCCTGGTGACCTCATCTACACGACAGGATAAGGAAATATACTTTATTTGTGGCAGCAAAGCTTATGCATGGCTTGCAAAAAATGCTGGTGGAGGGTACTTGTTCATAGATTCATAGGTTCATACTAGGCTATCTTATGTGGCTTTCGCCACCCCTTTAGTTGAATAAAAACTATGCCTATCATTTTTCTGTGCCTCTGTCAAGCAGTGACACTGAAGTAATCATCCATTGGTCAAGATTCCTCTTGAACAAGGCCAGCGAGGTGCTCTGCCTCACATGTACCGGGATTTTGTTCCACAGCATAGGGAGTCTCTGGGTGATGAATCTGTCCCTCCAGCACGTTCTATTTATAACATCTAGATTTTTGAGGTGAAGCATATTCATCAAATTATGAGACTGAATAGAGCTGGAGTTCTTTCAGTCGGGCAGCATAAGACATATTTTGAGACCCTTTATCCTTTTGGTGAGGAACTTTGGGGCCTTTCAAGCTGCAGCAGGTGTCTGGTCAGATACATTCCCAACGGGGCATTGTACTCAATCATAGGTCTAATGAGTGATGAGTACAGGGGGACGATGACCTCCCTTGATCTAGATGTGAATCCCTTCATGATCAGCTGGGCGATATAGAAGGTTTTCCTAACTACTTTAGCAACATGAGTGTCAGGCTACTGTCTGTGCTCAGTGGATTGCCACCTATATGGTAGCTAGGGGTAACCTTGTTTTTCCCGAAGGGTATGACTATGCATTTTTTGGCGTTTAACTTCAGGCCATGGCTCTGGCACCAGTTATCCGTTATCTAGGATATACAAGCTCCATACCTTTAGGAAAGAATCAGAAATGTTCAAAGGAAAAAATTCAGACTGTAATCACTGTACCCCTTAAAAATCAAGTCAGCAAAACTGAGGCATCATAGATTTACTATCATGATCTAGAACAAGCTGCATTTAAAGGACTTTCCCCATACGGCTTGGATGATGTCATGTCTGAGGCAGGAAAACTTCCAGCACCAAAGGCTATTTAGAAATTAGGGCTTTTGTGCTGCAGAACAGAAATCATGTTGGTTGCAATTATTCTTGCATTATTTCTAGTTTAATACAAAGCGATGGTATCAAAGTAAAACTGCAAAATGTACAAACAACTTGACTGACCAGTTCTTAAAGCAGGGAGACAGGATGCATTTGTTCCTAATAAAATGACTTTCATTAAAAGTTGAGAAAAAATCTACATGTAAAGGTTTAGGTTAGTACACTAAGTGAAAATGTCTGATAGCTGTGAATGTGTGTCCGTTCATCTGAAAACTTCAAAAAACATTGTCCAGTCATAGATAAACATAATGATTTGGGTGATGCCTTCCAGCATCAGACGGGGAATATGAAAGGTAAGAAGTACAGAGAAGGAAAAATGTGTGTGTGTGTGTGTGTGTGTGTGTGTGTGTGTGTGTGTGTGTGTGTGTGTGTGTGCACTTCATTTCTAATATGTTTTCATTGCAGAATGAAATCTTGAGTGTCTTTCGCTATGTATCTGTTATTTTGCTTTCTGTCCAATATTATCAAGTGCTGACGGGTGGAAAAGTATAAGATTGTTCCGAGTAGACTGCTCTCTCATGGAATTCAAAACTCATTGCCTGATATAGAATGTCATAAACTAGTAGTCAAGAGATCTTATATAGCAAATTAATGCTGTAGTATTCACTTCTAATTGGTCAGTGGCTGTTTTATGACTGTTACAATAATGTTACTTTTAATGAAAAAAGGCATAAAATCTAATGATTTTTGTAGCTCGAGGAGACAGGATTTTAATTTCCTAGTATCTTGTATGAGTGTCTTTCTATGTCATAAGGGAGACTGCAATGTACTGCTGAACTATCTCATATTAAAGTTATTTGGTACCTTAACAAAGTGAATGCAAAAAAAAAAACAAAGTAGCACTTAACCGCATTCTTCCAATTACTCCAAAAATAATATTTATACAAGAAGTAGTAATGGAAATTGGTGAGATAGTCACTTATCAACATGAAAATAAAAGTTTGCCATAGTCCTACATTAAAAACCTAATGTTCTTCATATTGATCACTGCTGCAGTAGTCTTAGCTATATGGGTTATAGATGCTGCCAAGGACATAGTCTGCCAGCTTCAAAAGCTCCAGGGTACCTTCCACATGCCCAAAGTGTCAAGCAGCTCAAGCTGAGCTGACTAAAAGACAAGTATGGATGCAAAGCCCTTTACAGCTTTACTGCTGCTGAACAGTACGCTCCTCTGAGGCTTTTGAGGATCAACTTGTGCTTTCTTTAGCAGGGCAGATAAGTTCCCTTTGGAGAGACTGTAACATACTTTTAAATGGAGGATGCATTGTTTCTGTCAGTTTAAAAGCAGTGTATTTATCCGCTAAACTATTTTCTGTGGAGAAATTGTACTAATTTTATGTTTATGGGGCTGCCATTGTGTTTGAAAGTGCTTTTTACTGTGTTTTTTTTTCTGTCAAAAAGGTAACTTTTGAGGACTGGTAGTTTTACTGACATTGCTGCTTGTTTTCCCCGGGATAGAGGCACCATTTTCGGCTTGACCATGTAACAGATGTCAGTCCTTCTTCCAGCTACAAAAAAGAAAACAATAAGCAAACAGCCTTTGCCACCACAGAAGGCTTTCGATTTGCCTCAGCTGCAGGTGGGTCACTGCTGTGGTCATATGCTGAACCTCACAACACTCAACTTTTACCCCGGATCCCTCTGGTGTAGCATTTGCAGCAACTATGGACCAGGGGTTATCCTCATCCTTTGCAGATATAGGGGAACCCCTCAGTGGGCAAGAGAGTGCCACTCTTGTTTGTCCTGGGAGAGAGAACAGGGAAAGTTTCTCTGTTGTGTCAGACTGCTGTACCCATCCCTGGGGAAGCAGTGGACCAATTTTTTTTCTGTCAAAAAGAAACAGAAAACCAAGCATGTATCTACTCCTCCTCAAATTTCTTTGGATAGGAGTAGTTTACTGGGACTTGCTCAGGGTTTGATTCAGGCTATTGATCCTTCTCATAGAGTAGTTTCTAGTAAAAAAGAGGGATGGCTCCTTTCCTGGAGAGATTCAAGATTTTGAATAAGAACAGGAAGATGAAGGGATGGATTCAGGGTTTATCCTCAGATTTCTGACTCAGACTCAGACTCAGAGGAGAGCTCTCTTTCCAATTCTCTCTGTGGGGTTTTTCCTCTTTCTTTGAGACTATTACTAGAATGCCCCAATGTTTTCAGTGGGAGAGCACTGATGTTTCTCAGCTCCTCAAAAAGTACGATGAGTTGTTATAGAAGGATTTTCCAGAACCTACACCCATTCCTACTGTCCTGTCTGCTTTAGAAGATGCTTGTTTTACTGCCTGCAGTTTTCCTGATAGTCAGCCAGTTGTCTCTAAAAAGGCAGATAGTATGTATAAAGCTCCGCAGTCTTTTAAAATTTTATACACTATTCCCAAACCTGACCCAGCAGCTATGGCCTTAGTTGACTCTTCTGGTGCTAAGCACTTGGTTAATTCCAGTCCTACTCTTTCTAATAAGGATGGAAAAATTATTAATAGGTAAGGGGGAAAAGTGTGTACTTCTGCAATTTAAATTTCGGAATTTTAAATTGTCAGATTCGTATGTTAAAGTTTATTCTAACATATAAAAGTATGAGGATTTTTTTATCTACAGTTTCTTCTTGTGAAGTAAAATCTGAGTTAAATAACTTAGTTTCTTCTGTTGCACAGGTTACTACTAATTGTAGTGTGTATGTATGACTCTGTTGACACTTGTTCCACTTCTATGGTCACTGGTATGGTTTTAAGGAAGTTTGCTTGGCTGCATTATCAGAAACTTACAGATGATGCTAAAAATAATATTTTAAATTCTCTCTTGGATAGAGAGTTAGTGTTTGGCTCCTCTGCTGCAGAGGATATCAAAAAGTGTGACAGAAGGGGAAAGCTGATCCTGGGAATCTCTAAGACTTTGCAGGCCTCCTTTTTCAAATTGCCCAAGGGATTTTCTTTCTCCTCATCCAGTTTCAGCAAAAAGTAGAGTAAGCAGTCTCAACAGAATTCAGGTAAACAGATATTTATGAGGAAGTAACAGTGAGGTTCCAAAAAGAACTCTCAAACCTCCCAAAACCAAGGACACTCCAACAAGTCTCAATTACTATTCAAGAGACCTTGTGACCCCCTCCCACCCTGGCACTCTGTCTCTTCCAGAAAGTCTGAATCTCCATTTTTCTCATTAGCAACAGATTGTCTTAGACAAATGGGTTCTGAAAATGATTCTTCAGGGTTACAGATGGCAGTGGGAGGAAATTCCTCTTTCCAGGGATCATTCTTCATCTTGAAGATCAGACTGTTTTGTTTCCACCTGTTCTTCACTAGTCCCAAAGAAAGAAAATACTTGGAGACCAGTTCTGGATCTTTCTTTCCTAAACCTGTTTGTTATAGTGCCCAAATTCAAAATGAAGTTACTTTACAACCTGTTGCCTCTTCTTCCTCTTTCATGTTTCCTGGCAACACTAGACTTAAAAGAAGCTTATCATCACATTCCTATTCATCCCGACTTCATGCATTTCTTAAGGTTTTGTGTGTCTGGATCACATTATCAGTTCTCTACCTTACCCTTTGGACTATCTACTGCAAGAAGAGTACTCACAAAGTGTCTAGCTCCAGTTATAGCTCATGGTAGGTTACTTGATATCCATATTTTTCTGTACTTAGATGACTTGATAATCTTTGCAGAGTCTTTTTCAAAATGTCATGAATCTCTTTCGGGTGAGAGATCTCTTGCACAAGTTGGGATTCCAAGAGAACATTCAAAAGTCTTTCTTGACTCCCTCACACAGGATTGTGTTCCTGTGATGTCAACTAGACATCTTGGTTCAAAGAGCTTTTCTTCCACAGAAAAAAACATATCTTTATTTAGATCTCTTTCTAAGTTTTTCCATTCAGACTTCAGTCACTGCAAGGGAATACCTCTGGAGTATGGGTCTCATGGCATCTATGATTTTCATGATACCCAAGGCAAGACTCCACATGAGAAAGATACAGTGGTATCTGATATCTCTTTGGTCCCACCCTTTATCTTTTCAGATCCTAGTACTTGATTTTGTCAGAAGAGAAATTACTTGGTGGAGACAACAGATATCCTTAAATCAAGGTTTCCTGTCCTCCCTACCTGGTCCAACGTAGTCACCACAGATGCTTCAGACTTTGCTTGGGGAACAGTTTCAGGAGAGATAAAAGTGTAGGGGGTGTAGGACACCAAGTACAGATGCAAGCACATAAATATCAAGAAGGTGCTTTCCCTGATCAAGGCAATCAATTCTCTGAAACATCTGTGGTCCCTGGGACCTCTTCAAGTGGTTAAAGACAATACCACAGTGATGTTGTACATCTGCAAGCAAAGGGAAACCTCCTTTGCAGACTAGCCATGTTAGCTTGGGATATAGTCTCACAGCACAATCTCTCTCTACAGGCATCCTAAATTATGTCAGAGCAAAACTGTTTGGCAGACAAGTTAATAAAGACCAGGGCAGACCCTCAGGAATGGAAACAAGATCAGGGTATCTTCCAAGATTTGATCCATATGCGGATAGTGCCTTAAGTAGACCTCTTTGCCTCATCTCTGAACAATTAACCGGAAAAATTCTGTTCCAGGACTCCATGCAATAAGGCCTAGAAGACAGATGCATTTTCTTTTCTTTGGATAGGAATGTTCCTATATGCTTTTCCACCCTTTCCGATAATATCCAGGGTACTTCTGAAGATTCAGAAATAAACCCCCCAAGATCATTGTGGTGACTCCCTTCTAGCTCAGGCAACCAGGGTTCTCCCTGGTTTTGGAAATGGCCAGAGGCAATTATCATACACTTCCTCACATAATTGAGCTACTCACACAATAAAAGGTGTGTTTGATGCACCCTGACATCAATCATCTTCAACTGCCTGGATGATAGGGTCTTAATTCCTTTTTGGCACCTCTTTTCTGAGGGTGTGAAGTTGGTACTAATGGAGGCAAGAAAACCTGCTACTAGAAAAATTACATATTAACAAATGGGAAAAAAAAGTTTTGCTAGTTGTTGCCAACAACATAATCAGCACCCATTCAGGGCTAGTTGTTTGCTGGTTTTACAATATTTCATGGCCTTTCTTACTCCTCTATCAAGATTCATTTTTTGCCCATTCAGCATGTCTGCCCATGCACTCTCCTCTTTAAATGCAGTTTCATGTCAAAATGTTTTTGAAATGGGTTTTGCATAAGAGGCCTCCAAGAAAACTGGTAGCCCCTCCTTGGGATCTCAATATTATGTTAGGGCAGATAACACATGCTCCATCTGAATGTGCTAACCTGGCTGAACTGAGGTTCCCAGCATGGAACACAGTTTTACTGATTCCTCTGACCTCTGCAAGAAGAGTATCTGAGTTGTAAGCTCTTGTGGTGAGTCAGCCCTGCCTTTTTTTCCAGAGGGTCAAAGGTTTCTTTAAGAACTAATCCTTTTATGCCTAAAGTGCCATCTGAGTTTACTTTAAGCCAAACTATCCATTTCCCATTTTCTTTCCTAAACCCAAAAATGAGGGAGAAAGGATACTCCATACCTCAGATGTCCCCAGGCAACTCTGGTACTATTTTGACAGAGCAAAATATTTCCGATCTTCGGAGTAGTTCATTTCTTGTGAAGGTAAGAAAAGGGGATAACCTATGTCTAAACAGACTATTTCCAAATGGTTGGCTCAGACTATGGTCTTTTCTTACCCCAAAAAAACATTCCAGGCAAGGTTAGGGCTTGTTCTTCTAGGTTCTTGGCTTCATGTATAGCTTTTTGGAAAGGTTTGAATTTTAGAAGTATTCTAGACGCAACACCTTGTTCCTCAGTACATACTTTTACAAAGCCCTACAAACATGGTTCAGGTTTTGCTACGGTCATTCTCCAAAGGCTCCAGGACCCTTCCTCCTCCCAAATGTAATCTACGGTAATCTACCTGTATAGCTAAGGCTAATGCAGCAGTTATCAGTATGATGTATATAGTACAGATGTGTAAGTAAACTTACTGTAACAGGATATGATCAAATGATTACTGCTGTGGTAGCTGCTCCCTTCCTCGATCTCCCCTGTTTTTTGTTACATATTGTTTATGCCATGGTGTGGTTATTTATTTTCTTGTTCTTCCTAACATTGCCCTTTCAGGGCTCAGCCTCCTTCTCTCTGTTGGAAGGAAACCTCTGAAGGGCTTTTTACACAAATTTGCCTTTTAGTTAGCTCATTTCAAGCCTGTTTAACAGTTTTTGGTGTGTGGAAGGAGCCATGAAGCTTTGGAAGCTGACCAGTTGCTATATCTTTGGCAGCATATAACCCCTATAGCTAAGGCTACTGCAGCAGTGATTATTCAAACATCTGTTGTTATGGTAAATTTACTTAAACAACTGTACTTTCAGTCTCACTGTAAATATGCTAATATTGTAATTAGTGACTTTGACAATAGACAAACATTAGGTCTATGTTAATAAATCGTTCCTTGTTAGGAAGGGGATCTATACTGACAACAGGAATATTACTACCCAGTGCTGTCCAAAGATGTGAACTTCACTGCCTCACATTGCTAAAATCCACCTGCCTCCACACAACTGCCTATTCCACACTACCACTACCATCTACCCTGTCCTACAAACTTCTCTTCTGTCTCTCCCTAAGCTGCAAATTGCAAATCAAACTCTTTCCATACCCCCCTTCAGAATAACACTAGCAATTCCCTCACGCTAGTCCATTCTATCTTACAAATTAGGACAGAGAGAGAGAGAAGCTTCAGTGAAATCATTCCCTCAAACTGGAATCACTTACCAGAAAATATTAGGCAAATTACACAGTATAAAACAGTCTGAAAAAAACACTGATTGAACATGTCAAAGACAATGTAAATGCAACTCGAACACTGACAAAGGCAACTATACCTCACCCTGTCACTACCGAGCTTAAATTGCCCTTACTGAACAATTACCATGACAAACTTAGAAATAATCTGCTATTATACATAAGCAATTACTGAGGGAGACCATGACAGAAAATACAGTCTTTTCTTTCTAGCTAGCAGTTTCACCTCCTCTCATACTATCTCCTCCATCTCTGTGTACCCCTTCTTATCTTTTACTTTTCACCAAATTACTTCTCTGAACAGATTTCTGTTTTCACTACTTCTGTTGTAACACACATAGCACTATGACACAACATAGACTACACATATCAACTGTATACAAAGTTATGTATCAACTGTATACAAAACTGTATATCAACTGTATACAAAACTATGCTCTACTTTATACTGTTAAGTTCCATTAGTATTTGTATTACCACAACTTCACAGTGATGTTATTATTATTTTGTGGTTCTGATATGACTAGCCCACTTATCTGTCTAACAAATTCAAATAAAATACAAATAAAAATAAAAATGTACTGATTCACACAGTGTACTTATATGATTCACACAGAATGTCTTAGTGTTATTTGTTTTCACCAAAGTTTTCTTGATCTGCTAGAAATGCATGTTAGGTAGATGAGTGTTGGATGTTTGGTAGGAGAGCTACAAACAATGATGAAAATAGATATATTAGAGCTCTGTTTTATGTGCTGATTCATATGGTTTATTTTATTTACATGACTTTAACTGCAAATATTACTGTTGTTTGTTTTCACTGATCTGTCATTTTCTAAGAACTATTACACAAATTGCTACTTTGACTGCTACTGTTTCCAGGCCTAAGTCATGACTGAAAAGGGTCCTTGGACAGGATCATGTAATTGGTTAACAAACAAATAAATAAATAAAATAAATAAACCCTCGGATTTACTAATCTTCCATGCAGGACTAGTCCTGAACGGAAGTGGCAGTTCATGAGGACGGCAGCGCGCCATGCATATTAATGAAGGCACGCTGCTTGAACCCTAATGTTGCACGGAGCGTGGATGAGTGCAGGGGACGTGTCTGAGAGGAGAACTCTCAGAATAAACACGCCCCTGCAAAGTAGAATAGAAGAATGTATAAATAAATGAGCAAAACCGCTCATAAGTGTCTGCATATCCCCACCAACAGTCCCCATGTGTACAACAGCAACAGTACATAAAAATAAAATGAAGAAACCCTTTTATTTTTAAAACTCCAAGTACAGCTAATTGTAGGTGTGCAGATTTGCCCATCACTTAGCTACGGTTAAAGCGGCTGAAAAGGCTGAAGAGGATAACAAGGAAAATATATACGCAAATGAAGCAGCACAGCAACAGCGCAGTGGTTAGAGCATCCGCTTAACGAACAGGCATTGCCGGTTTGAGTCCCACTGCAGCACATATCATTTTCCATGTGAAATCTGTATATGAACATATTTTTACATTTTTTCGCTGTATAACGTACATAATAACATTTAATGTGAACTGGAGTACTGCATTACATGCACATGTGAAGTGTCAGTGTCATAATGAATAAGGCAGTAGTAAGCAGATTTAAGCACAAATAAGGAGTAATAAGCATATATAAGCACTAGTAAGCGAGTTTAAGAGTGTTTGCGGGGGGGGGGAGTAAGCATTGCCTACACAGATTAAGCAATGTAGAAGCTAACTGAGTGTAAGAAATAGTAACCGGAGGTTAGCAGTGCTTGCCTCTGCGCAAACCCGCGCAAACCTGCATACAACTGCTTTAAAGTGCCTTAATCACTCTGTACCCAACAGCGCGTGTACTGCCCAGCAACAAAATAAACAGCCTCTGCAAGGCTCAAACCCAGGACCCTCTACACTACAGTTGTTAACCACTTAGCCATCATAGCAATGCATAAGAGTGAGGTGTCAACAAACAAATCCTCACCATAGGAAAATCAAACTGAACATGTGAAATGAACCTATGTACAATGTGATGTTGTATAACCTGCCACAGAAATAAATATGTGAATTGGAGTACTGCAGTAAGGCCAGATGTGAGGTGTTACTGCAATAAAGTGTTGAAGTTCCCAGGACCCCATACAGCATACGTACACATGAATCAAGGATACAAGACACATATATAACATGTAATGAAGAAGACATCAATGCCAAAAGGGAAATATCATGCAAATCGAATATTAAGCACCGCTAAGCATTGCACAGCACTGCTTCCCAGACTACTGGCAGGATACTACCAGTGGGAGAAACAGTGTCAACCTGCTAAGTCTAATCTTAAACAAATGCATGTTCATCCCTAGCGGGACGACCCCAAAAATTCTGCTAAAAAGAATCCTCGGAGTAACATACCATGCCTCACAGGTAAGCAAAGAAGGATATGTATGTTTGCGGACTGAATGTGTGGGAATCCTGAAAATCCATGGGGTGAGACAACTTACATGATGGGTCCCGAGAAGTGGAGAGTGGGCAATGTGTAGTGGTGTGGTGAGATTCTGATGGAACCTGTAGGAAGGATGATTGATGTGGAGGAGGAAGGGGGTGGAGGGAATGATGGGTAAGACATTATGGGCTGAGGCATGCTGTGGTTGGGTGGACCCGTTCTAATGGGACCGCCCTGTGGATGTAAGTGAGAAAGGAGGGAGGGAAAAGTACAGTTTTGTACCTACCATAAATGTAGATGTTCGAGTGTTCACACTGCTGCAGTCATTACACTTGGGTTATCCTGCCGTCAGGCAGTCCCGTAGTCGGCCAGAGTTCCAAAGTCTTGCACCAGCATCGGTTGCTGATGCTTCTTCCCTGACATCAGTGCGCCAGGGGTATATAAGATGCATCCGATGCCATTTTCTTCAGTTTTTCTTGCCCCAGATGTCAGGTGCCCTCAAGTAGGTAGGCAATACATATTGCTAGTAAAAAATATACATAGAAAATAAAAACAATACCTTCAGTTACAAGCAAATACACCTCAAAGGTTGTATAGGATAGAAAGGTATAGATAAGTCCAGCTAGTTCAGTGGGGATGGAGGGAGGGTAACCTGGACTGCAGCAGTGTGAACACTCGAACATCTACATTTATGGGAGGTACAAAACTGTACTATGTTCATCGTGTTACACTGCTGCAGTCATTACACTTGGGTAGAATCCCAAAGCTAAGGTTGGGTGGCTGGTCTATAAAGAGTTAGGATTGGCTATGAGGCCCTGCAGAACTGCAGTGGCAAATCCTGCTCTGGATTTAGAGTAAAGAGGCAAGTGGTAATGCTTGGAAAAGGTGTGCACTGAACTCCAAGTTGCAGCCTCCAAAATTTCCTTGGTAGGTACTCCTCTGAGAAGCTGTTGAAGTGGCTGTTGCCCTGGTGGAATGTGGCCTGATGTTATTAGAGACTGATTTTCCATGCTGTGTGTAGCAGTAACGAATACAGTGTCCTATCCATTTGGATATAGTCTGCTTTGAGATAGCCTTGCCCTGTGATCCTGCAGCATATGCAAACAGTTGCTCAGTTTTCCTGAAAGCTTTTGTTTTGTCCAAGTAGAAGCATAGCTGCCTGTGTATGTCCAAAGAGTGCAGAAGTTTTTCCCCTTTATTCTGGGGGTTTGGATAAAAAGTTGGCAAATGGATGGTTTGGTTAAGAGCCACACTAGATACCACCTTTGGCATAAAGGTAGGGTATGCCCTTAAAGAAACCCTGTCCTGATGAAAAATTATAAAAGGTTCCACTGCCATTAATGCCTGTAGCTCTGAGACTCTTTGTGCTGAAGTTACTGCCAGGAGCAGAGCTGTTTTCCATGATAAAAATTTTAGATTGGCTGTATTGGCTGGCTCAAAAGGTGGCAGGGTCAGTTTTTCCAAAACGAAATTGAGGTCCCAAGTTGGTGTTGGTGCTCTCCGGGGCGGTCTTATGTTTTTAGCCTCTCTGAGGTACTGCTTTAGCAAGGGGTGAGAGAATAAAGGAGAATACGTGTTGTAATGTGCTGAAATGGCAGAGACGTGGATCTTAACTGATGAGAAGGATACGTCTTTGTCCAGCATCTCAGTTAAGTATTGTAAAATCTGAGGAATGTTTGGGACAAGAGGGTCAAGGCTTCGAGCCTGGTTCCAGGCGCAGAATCTCTTCCATTTTTCTGAGTAAGCTTTCCTGGTGCTAGGCCTCCTGGCCTCCAAAATGACATCCATAACAGCTTTAGAGAGAGGTGTTGCCTGTTTGACTAATGAATCTGCCATGCAGCCAGGTTTAGGGTTTTGGGCTGAGCGTGCAGGATCTAATTGTTTTGTTGAGTCAGAAGGTGTGGAATTTGAGGCAAAATTCATGGTGGGCCTTCAGCTAAGTTCTTTAAGATTGGGTACCAGTGCTGGCGTGGCCAGTCTGGAGCAATCAGGATCATCTGTGTTTTGTTTTTGTCTGGCTTTTAGGAGTACCTTTAAGAGGAGAGGCAGTGGTGGGAAGGCATAAACTTTTAGGCTTTTCCAGCTGAAGGAGAGAGCATCCACTTTCCATGCTTGTGTGTGATAAGTCCTTGTGCAGAATTTTTGTAGTTGGCAATTCAGTGAGGAGGCAAAAAGATCTATGTCTGGGCATCCTTATTTTTGTGTTACCATGCTGAAGATTTGTGGATTCAATTTCCATTTGTGAGGGTCCATGATATTTCTGCTGAGATCGTCTGCCAGAGTATTTTTCTTTCCTGGCAGAAACTGTGCTTGCAGATGAACTTGATAAGTTAGAGCTGTGTTCCACAAGGTCATGGCTTGCCTGCATAGGGGATAAGAATGAGTGCCCCCTTGCTTGTTTATGTACCACATTACTGTGGTGTTGTTTGTCTTTAATAATAATTGTCCTGGATGCAGAAGGCCCTTGAAAGCTGTTAGGGCATTTTGAACAGCCAACATCTCTTTTTGATTGATGTGAAGATGCATCTAGTCTGTGGTCCACTGACCCTGAATGCATTTTCCTGCCATGTGTGCTCCCCAGGCATAATCCGAAGCATCTGTTGTTAGAGTCTGCCTGGCTGTGGGTAGGGTAAAAGGCTGACCCTTGTTTAGGTGACATGCCTGTGCCCACCATCGAAACTCTTGTAGGCAGGGAATCATTGGTATTACTGCTTCTAAACTGTGAAACTGTTGAGTCCAAACACTTTTTAGGTACCACTGTAATTTCCTCATATGCAGTCTGGCATATGGTATTAGTAGTATGCAGGATGCCATGAATCCTAGGGCCTGCAGAATTTTTCTTGCAGGGAGATGGGACTTTTTTGCCAGTAATTGAAAATATTGAGTTAGTTGAACTTGTTTGTCTGGCGTGAGATAAGCCATCTGGGCCGTTGTATTTAAGCTGGCACCCAGGAATATAATCTGTTGTGAGGGCACTAGTTTTGACTTCTTTTTGTTTACTGTGTACCCTAGAGAAATTAGTAACCTTTTTACAAATGCCAGATGCTGTAGAAGGATGTCCTTTGTCTCTGCTTGAATGAGGCAGTCGTCCAGGTATGGATATATTTGAATTCCTTTTTGTCTGCAAAATGCAATTACTGGTGCCAGGCACTATGTAAAGACCCTGGGCGCAGTAGATAAGCCAAAGGGCAGTGCAGAGAATTGGTAGTGCATTGTACCAGCTTTGAATCTGAGGTATCTTCTGCAATTTTGTCTTATAGGGACATGCAGGTATGCCTCTTTGAGGTCCAGAGTAACAAGCCAAGCCTTCTTGCCCAGCATGAGTAGAAGCTGTTGTAATGTCAACATTTTGAATTTCGGAATATCCAGGTAAGTATTTAGAATAGAAAGGTCTAGTATGGGCCTCCAGGCCTTGTCCTTTCTGGGGACCAGGAAGAGTCTTGAGTAAAATCCTTGTCCTTGTTCCTGTTGTGGTACTTTTTGAATAGCTCTCATGTCCATGAGGGCTGAAATTTGTTTTTGTGCCTCTGCCCATTGATTTTGTGGCAGGCCTGGCATTCCTTTTAGCCTTGGTAAAGTATGAAAGTGGAACCTGTAACCTTGAGACACAATATTCAGAACCCATTTGTCTTGGGTGATTGTTTGCCAGTTTTGAGAAAAAAGTGCTAGTTTTCCCCCTAAGGGGGCTGCCAAAAGGGAAGTGCTTGGCGTACAAATGGGGAAGTCATTGGGACTGTTTCCTGTAAGGTTGAGACTTGTCCTCACCTCCTTTTGGGGTTGAACTGCCCCACTGTTGTTGTCTGTTAGTGCCTTGGGGTTGACATCTGCCTATTGGGCATCTGTATCTGCCTCTCTGTGGCCTGTCTGTCACTGGAAAGGACCAATTCTTTGTTGACCAATTTCTGCTAAATCGAGGTGGCTGTACCTGTAAGAAATCCTTGACTGTTTGCATAGATTTAGCTTTATCCTCCATTTTCTTTAACACCTCTTCTGCCTTAATACCAAACAAGGTATCATGCTGTAAAGGAGCATCCAATAATTTTGCCTTAACATGATCAGGTAAACTCTGTTCTTTTAACCAAGCATGTCTTCGAATCACAGAACCTGTAACTGTGGCTCTACAAGAGGCCTCCAAAGAATCAAAACCACATTGCAGAGTATGTTTTCTCACCTGTTCAACTGCATGCAATAAATCCTGCATTTCTTTACAGTCAGGAGCTTCTGAGCTTGCAAGCATTTTCTGTTTTAACTGAGCCATTATATATTGTTGGCACTTAAGCATGTGAAACTGGCAATTTAAAGCCCTTATTGCTAAAGTTGCAGAAGTGTAAACTTTCTTCCCCCATCTATCCAAAGCTCTTGAATCTCTGTCAGAGGGTACTGGATTTTTTGCAATGGAAGCCTTAACCCCCTTTGGACCCTGGGAAATAGTTTCTGGATCAGCAGAAGGGTTTTTATAAAGAAACTTGTGAGAGTCAGGGACTCTATAATACCTATCTGGCTTAGCTGGTGCAGGGGGCAAAGAATCAGGAGATAAGCTGGATTCAGAGAACACATCATCCACAATATCTAGCACAGGTGGAATTGCCAGGGGCCTGTGTTGAGGCAATAAAAGGAAATCCCTGAGCCTTTTCTTGGATTCTAAATAATCCTGACTTTCCCAATGGAAATGCTCCCTCATGGTATGTAAAGTTTCCCCAAAAGAATAATCCTCAGGAGGAGAGGCTGAAGGGATAGATTCTTCAGCATCAGAGTCCTCATAGGGGGGTAGAGAGTATCAATGGTCTGAAGAGGAATCAGAGGAAATAGAAACCTGATCAGAAGAATAATAGTCAGTATCCTGCCTAGGCCTTTTCTCAGGAGGGGGATGGGAACCCCTGATTAGAGTAATGAGATCTTCGGCCATTTTAAGCATCTGTTTCTTAGGCATGGAGCACTGTCCAGGAGAATGCTGTACTTGCTTGTTTGTCTTTAATGATACTTTTGTCTTGGCTGTTGCTTTAATGATAAGTTGTGAAGGTCTGAAAACACCCTCAGAAGACGATGCCTGCGCAGCGGCTCCAGACCCATCTGAGGGATTAGTTTCCGTAGGCCCAATACCTTGAGTTTCCAGAGGCCTTGTTGTCTCCACGTGGGAGTGGGAGGAGGCCTGTGGCTCTGAGGTAGCGGGTGTCAGGGGCTGCGAAAGCCCCTCACTGAGAACCGGCGAACCGGTGACTGGCCTAGAAGAGGTTTCGTCGTCGGTTTTGGACCTTGGATGCCTGTCTTTATCCTTGTCTTTGCGTTTTTTCGGAATTGCAGTCATCGGTTGATCCGACGGCATAGTATAATTGAACCTTCGGCCAAAGTAGTGTAAAGCAAAATCAAAATGTCTTTTTATAGTGCGTTTGTTAAATCTAGCACAAAACCAACAACTAGTGATGTCGTGATCAGGGCCTAGGCATGGAATACAGTAAGAGTGGAAGTCCTTATGAGGTATTTGCTTCCCACAAGAAATACAATTATTAACTTTTTCTGACATCGGTCTGAGGCAAGAAAAAGTTTCCAACGGGTACTTAGCTTTATTGAAGACTTCGGATCTGAAATTCGACTTTGAAAATCTCAGGAGTCAGCTGACCGGCACTTGCGAACTGCTTCTGCTTCGGGCACCGTGCGGCAAGAAAGACCGAAGTAAATGGCGTCGGATGCATCTTATATACCCCTGGCGCACTGACGTCAGGGAAGAAGTGACAGCAACCGACGCCGGACCAAGACTTTGGAACTCTGGCCGACTACGGGACCACCTGACGGCAGGATAACCCAAGTGTAATGACTGCAGCAGTGTAACATGATGAACATCAGGAAGGGAACTGAGACATACCTTTTCCCATGGCAAAGCACATTATGAGTAATATGTATGTTGCATAACCCATGGAATAACATATATATATATATATATATATATATATATATATATATATATATATATATATATATATATATATATATATATATATAAACTGGAGAACTGCTGCCTCGAAAGAACATATTCATATAGATACATATATATATATATATATATATATATATATATATATATATATATATATATACATATATGAACTGGAGTACTGCAGGAAATGCACATGGGAGGTGTCAGTATCATTATGCATAAAGCAGTAATTAGGTTAAGCAGCACGAAGCAGTAGTAAGAATATGTCAGCTCTATTAAGCGAGTTTAAGACCGTGTGCACCGGTTTACGTGGAGGTAAGCACTGCTAATTTCTGGTTACAATGTCCTGCAGCCAGTAAGCTTCCAAACTGCTTAACCTGTGTAGGCAGGGCTTACCCCCATGCAAACCCGCTTACAACTGCACAAAAGTACCTTAATCACACTGTATCCAATGGCCCTTGTTCTGCTAGCAACAAAATCAGCAGCCTCTGCTAGGATCAAACCCAGGACCCTGCACACCATAGCCAAAGTGATTTACTATGAAGTCATCTCAGATATACATATCCCTGATGTATTCACAAACATATCATCCAGCCCAGTCATTCAACAGTACAGAGAATGTATTCCAACAAGTAGATGTATGTGTGTGAGTACATATATTAATGTCTAAACGGTTACAACATATTGATATATATATATATATATATATATATATATATATATATATATATATAGCAAATGCCTATATCCATACATAAAAAAGTCCACATCTACATGTCTAAATATACACGGCAGGTTATATATATATATATATATATATATATATATATATATATATATATATATATATATATATATATATGTCAGCAGATATATATATATATATATATATATATATATATATATATATATATATATATATATATATATATATATATATATATACATATATATATATATATATATATGTATATATGGGATCCGGACACATGCTCGACTAGCATATGTCCGAATCACAAAACATGAACACATACAGAAAGCGCTTAACATCGACAAGCGCTTCCGTGTATGTGTGCCTGTTTCGTAGATCGGACTACAGTGCGGGTAAGGGACAATTCCCTTTTCCCCACTGTAGTGCGATCTCAGAGTGAGAATAATAAAGTAGGGAGGCTGTGGGGGTGCAGGGGGCTGAAACGTAGATTTTTTTTTGAACTACACATACATGGAAGCGCTTTTCGATGTTAAGCGCTTTCGTGTATGTGTGTTCGAAGTTTTGTCATTCGGACATATGCTAATCGAACATGTGTCCTAGACCCATAAATATATATATATATATATATATATATATATATATATATATATATATATATATATATATATATATATATATATATATATATATATATATATATATATGGACATACATCTGTAGATAATGGGGAAGTAACAAAACATATATGTCCTCATGCAACATTAATGGGGTTGAGAGGCCCCACACAATATAAGTCTGGTACGAATAGGTATACCCCCCAGCCAAGCACAACCTCCCTGTAAAACAATACCAAGTGGTGCAGATCCCATAACGAGGTCCAGACACGACATGGCCATCCCTAGGATGCATATACACAGACACATATATGGAGATACAGGTATATATATATATATATATATATATATATATATATATATATATATATGTAACTACACATACACACACACACAGATTTGTACAGTAATATACATATGTAGTACGTGCACACAATATGGAGCAGCCAGTATTCCTACAGTCACCACCTTACCAACTGGAAACTGTATGAGCCACCCATACGAATGACATTCATAGCCTGCAACATATAACCACAGAGATATCAAAGGGTATAACATCACACATAGGTGTACATAAATGAATGTGAAAGCTTTATCTGTGTACTATGACAATTGTATATGCCATGTCATTTAGATGTTTAGACACTGACATCCATATGAACAGTGTAATGCAACTGTGAAACAGTTATACTAAGACAGTAGTCTGGAAAGGTCGACATATGATGCTGTCCAGGCCGAGGCCTTTAAGTAGTACGTTAGTAATGATAGACTGGGCCACAGCATACCAGACAATCAACAGTACGTAATGCAGATATATAGGTCTGCAGCCTCTATCTGCACTCTGTATACAATCCCTAGGGGGTACAGACCCAGCTGACACCATGGAATGTATCTGTTACATAACAAGGCATACCTGACACCATCACAATCACACTGACAAACAGAACATCCCATATGACAGGAGGCAGTAGGCCTGCATTTACCCAAGGTGAATTGTATGGTAAAGTACATCCAGATACCTTAAGGCAGCTTATCCCAGATACCCACACATGTTGTAACAGCCTAGGTTAGTCATGGTGCACCCCCGCCTACACTCACTAATACTGGGCCATATACCACTGTTGCATACACTGGCCTCTGGAGTGCATTAGGGCACACATGTATTGTGTAGGTGAAACCCACACATATGTGGCCCCAACCCCCCAGTATGTGTGGGGCATACAACAGCAGTGGAGTGATGGCAGGAAAGACAGCATGACATACACACAGCCCACTACATAACAACCCCTGACAGCATGTCATATGTGCAAAGCCTGATATGGACAGAGGCTGGAACACAGGCACATATGTGTAAAACTGTTGTCATACCAGTAAGCAAGATATGTATATGTGTACATATCTATATGGATATATGTATACTTATTTATACATATATGTTCACTATATATCCTGCACATGGAGTGGAGCCCTACCTCAGCCCCAATAGTCCCAACCTCTCAGTGCAAGGGGATGTCACGTATGTAGTGCAGGGATATTTGTAGACTATTGCTACTGTAATAGGGATTGTCTTCACAGAAATGGTGTGTGTGGGAGGCCACATCTGCTGTTAACATGTGCACCATTGGCTACTTACAGACATCCTAAGGTCAGCATAGTACAGTACCACTGCTAGCACAGTAACACCCCTGTGGACTACAGCTGCAATATGTCCAATATATGTGGACAGTCTGTCACACTCGGGTCAGTCCAGGGGTATACACAGAACCCCTTCATGCAAGACATGTGGACCAGGCCTGTCAATGTGGATGTTAACAGCCATGTAGATGGGTATAACATGTACATACTGGTATACATTTGCCCCCATAGGTTATGCATTCATACACCCCTGTCTGTCCTGACACATAATAACTGCTGGTACAGAAGTGCCATGGCCACATACTATCCACTAGTTAGTGACATACATCTGAACAGCATCCCACTGCTTTGTCTGACATACATGACTGGTGGCCAGGCAGCAGTACATCTGGCAAGTATCTGGACATGACATCTCACTGGATAAGTACAGTAAGCTGCTAGGCATGTAACAAAGCACAGTGCAGGCTACAGGCAGACTGACTCAACACTGGGCTACATTTCCTATGTGGGAATACACATGTACCTGCATAGATAGCAGGCTCTACAGGCATGTCACATCACAGAGTAACAGACACCTGTGTGAAAGTGCATAACCACAACCAATGTGAACACAGCCACAGCCACATAGGGTAAGCTAGCGTACTATTACAGTATATGGACTATCTGATGTACACCATCCTCATATGGGCCACTCACACAACAACCCTACATATACTGAGCTGCTACACAGTGTGGTCCGATGGCTGTTTGTGGTTTGGGACATGTGTGTGTTCGCCCCTACAACCATGTAAGCTGATAGGGTGGCATGCAGTGGAGCATCATGTAACATCAGATAGAACAGGACCAAGAACAATGACATCTACCACAGTCTCTATACAGGCCACGGTACATATGCACTATACACACACTGTCGACAATTACCAGACTTACACATACCTCAGTACTGTACAGACAACCACAGAATGCCCAGGCTATGTCCTCAAATATAACCCCAACTATACATAACATGTGTAGCAGTCTGATATCTCACTGGCTTGTTATCAGATATGCTGTCAATGAATATGGTGTACAGAACATATGCACTCTCTACTGCATGACATATGTTCAAAGGTTGACAGAGTTGTGGCTGGAGGCACAAACACAGGGCCAATATTGACATGTTGCTGTGATAACCTCATACATTACCTGTCGTAACAGGGTTTGATGCAACATATGTCCTATGAGGGATATGACATCAGTAACTCTCTCAGCTGTCACCAGCTACTGACTGCAATCCTCACACTACCTTCTGCAGTTGAGAGATAGGTGCTCTGTGGGTAACACAAGGAACACAAGGCACCACACACTGCCCAGTCTGCAGATGACCCTACAGATGGGGATTCCTCATAAACATAGCACTGACATGACAGTATTAAAACATGTAGGACAGTCATATCCACACACACCTTGTTAAACCAATATTACCCCAACTGCAGTATAGCAGCACTTACAGTCTGTAGTCAAGACAGACCCATCCCCCTCCTGTGAGTTGGCCTGTTTCCACAGTGTATGTTGTCAGAGGTAAGTCCCCAATCCATCTGTGATGCTGTTTGCCAAACAACAGATCTAGTTCCTACTCACAGTGAATGAAAAGGCCCAACACCAACATGATGTTCCTAGATATTGGAGTGTGTTTCCATGCAATTGGCTATGGGAATGTTACCACAGCTGTTCCACATGCAATCAGCTAGAGGAGGGCAGTAATCCATGCAGAGGCCATCAGCTGATCATGAACATCACTGACAATACACATGCCGTTGCCTAAGCAAAGCAGGTGTAAGTCTCTACATCCACCAGAGAGGGAGTGAGAGAGGCAGACAGAGGCAAAGATAAGTCAGGGTGGGTTGGGAGAGTAAAAGGTAAGCATGTTTGTATCACACACCTACCAGTCCAGGGTATCGAACCCCTGACTGACTATGTACTGATGTCACATATGTTTTCCCTGCACGGTGGATATTGTGATTTATACTAGGGGCACCATATAAGAAATTATAAAAATCCAGTCAACATTGAGTCCAGTTCTTGCACACTCACAACCACCTCCACACACGACACGAACAACAAACATCGACACATTAAGACACACATGTCACATCTGGGATTAGAACTCCTACCTAATTAGTTATTACATTACAGCACTATGTAATTATAGAATGCACCATGGAGATTACTGGAGTACTCTTTCTCCAAAGGTTTATTTCACAGTGAGTGACATCAGCAGGATTGCCAAAGTAGGGCAAATGAACTGTAGTGAGTGCGACTAGCCAAACATGCACTGCTCTCTACACAGGCATAGGAACAGACACAAAAGCATCCACAACTCCCATGTGTGAGACTAGAACTCCTATCAGAGTTCTATATCACACTACAGCATTATGCTGTTATAACACACACCACAGAGAATGCTGGAGTACTCTTTCCCCAAAGGTGTACTTCACAGTGATTGACATCAACAGGATTGCCAAAGTAGGGCATTTGAATTGTATTGAGTGTGACTAACCTAAATTGCCATAATTAGTCTATATGCATTAACCGCTGTTCTGGCCAGACCAAAATAACCTGCCTGTGCAGGTCATGACCCAGGACCCTGTACACTACAGTCACAATGACTAACTACTAAACCATCACAGCAGTACATGTGACTGAGGTTTCACCAAAGTAATCCCACCATAGGCTAATCATACTGAACATGTGAAAGGAATGTATATACAGTTGTCCATAAAAGAACTCTCCAAAGTCAATTTCATGCTACTCAAGGCAGAAGTGACAATGTCTGTGACACTCATGGAGACAGGAGCTGATAGTTCTACTGATGAATCCTGCACTAAGGCACTGTATGAGCACATCCACTTGTGCATGATTCCTGACATCCCACATAGACCCATGACGCTCACCTCCCAAATAAGCAAGCCAGTCTGGTGGTCTCCTGCCATTAACAGAGTATACAACAGAAGGTAGACACTGTTGAAGAGAAAAGGATCATCCAAGGATGCAAACAACTCCCTTACCAGCCCCAGTAAGATGTTCAGATCCCTCATGGAATCCTCCAAAGCTGGTTATGTAACTAAAATCACCACAGATTCCACAGACAACCACACAGCATTTTATAGTTATGTCCAGAATCTAACTGGCAATGCTCAGAAGTGCTCTGAGCTACAACAGAATGGCATTACATAGACTGCTCCCACGGATTGTGCCAATATCCTGGTAGATTGATTTCGTGCCACATTCACCCCTTTTCACCCCCAAAAGGGCCCATGTCAATACAAAAAGAGTTCCATTGCCCAGTAATCACAGCCACACAGGCAGAAACTGCACTATCCACAGCTAAGAATACAGCATCCATGGGACCAGATGACATCCTGGGCTGTGTACTATATGAACTACAAAATGAAATGGCACCTCACCTAACTGTCATGTGTAATCATAGCCTCGCATCAGGCCTGGTGCCCACTGAGTGGCGCACAGCTGCAGTTATCCCACTCCACAAGGGGGGATCCACCTTGGATCCCTGGAACTACTGTCACATCAGTCTGATGAGTCTGATCTGCATGGCCATGCAATGCATTATCAGGGAAGTTTTGAATGCAGACATTGGCAACCCTCAAACACTAGACCCCACACAGATTGGGCTCATGGAGGGCCAGTCTTGTCTCCTGAAACTGACTGACTGCTTTGACTCAGTCTGCATAGCTGTTGAAGAGGGTAAGGCAGTCCACAAAGCCTATGTGGACCTCGTCAAGCCCTTCAATACCATTCCCCAGTCTGGAAACATAGATTAACATACTAATCTGGCCATACATCCCTATGCCACTCGATGGTTTGCCACACGACTTACTGATAGAACCCAAACTATAGGTGTAACTGACTCCAAATCCATCCCTGGACAAGTGAGAAGTGGAGTACCTCAGGGTTCAGTCCTGGGACCACTGTTGTTTGGCATCTACATCTCTGACGTACAGGCCAACAGTACGGGACTCTGGCTAACAAAGTTAACAGATGACTGCAAAATGGGAGTCATTATGAGCCTGACTGTACTGCATGATATGTTACTGATACCCACCTGACATCATAGAGATGGGATGGAGTACTGTTAACATCTTGTGCCCCTGTCGTGTAAGGTCCTGGTTACGGGATCTGCAACAGTTGGTAGTGTATTGTAGGGCAGAGGTGTTTGGCTGTGGGGGGGATACCTATTCATGCATGACGTATGTTGTTTGTGCCTGTCAACCCCATTAATGGTGCATGTGGACATATATGTTTCTGCTATGTTCCCACCTTATCTACAGATGTATGTCTGTATATACCTATATAGATATAAATATCTGCTTACATATATGTATATATATATATATATATATATATATATATATACATATATCAATATGTTGTATCTGTTTCGACATTAATATATTTTCACCCACACATACATCTACATGTTGGAATACATTCTCTGTACTGTTGAATGACTGGGTTGGATGATATGTTTGTGAATACAGCAAGGTTATGTATATCTGAGATGACTTACAGGTAAATCACTTTGGCTATGGTGTGCATGGTCCTGTGTTTGAGCCTAGCAGAGGTTGTTTATTTTGTTGCTAGGCAGAACAAGGACCGATGAATACAGAGTGATTAAGGCACTTTAAAGCAGTTGTAAGCGGGTTTGCGCAGAGGTAAGCACTGCTACAGTCTGGTTACAGTTTCTTATACTCAGCTGCTGAATTGCTTAACCTGTGTAGCTATTGCTTAGCCCCACGCAAACCTGCTTACAACTGCTTTAAAGTGCCTAAATCACTGTGTATCCAACGGGCCATGTTCTGCCCAGCAACAAAATAAACAGCTCTTGCAAGGCTCAAATCAAGGACCCTGTACACCATAGACAGAGTGATTTACCACTAAGCCATGACAAATAAAAAGATATTTGATGTTTTCAGAAACATATCATCCAGTCCAGTCATGCAACAGTACAGAGAATGTATACCAACATCTAATTGCATGTGTGTGTAAATATATTAATATCTAAACAGATACAACATATCTAGATATGTATATATATATATATATATATATATATATATATATATATATATATATACTTCTAAAAACTGCAGTGGTGGTGCTGCGGTAGCGTTGTTGCCTCACAGTACGACATTGTCCTGTTCGATTCTCAGTTAGAGCGTCTTCTGTGTGGAGACATGCGTGAATGGGCGTACCTTCGTTGAAGGTTGTGCGTCAGAGCTGGCAACTCAGCACGTAAAAATCTGCTGCCAATCATTAGCGGACTGGAGTTCCGTTGTGGCGACCCCTAACCGGGAAAAGCCGAAAGACACAATATATATATACTTCTAAAACTATATACATATATATCAATATATATGCACATATATACATGCATATGTCTACAAATACAAAGTACATTCCATATGTGTACACAGATATATATCTATGTAGGCATATATGGACATAGTTATATATATGTTAGCAGATACATATATCTATATAGGTATATATGGCCATACATCTGTAGATAGCAATGGCAGTTTAACAAATACACATATGTCCACATGCACCGTTAATGGGGTTGAGAGGACCCACACACTACATGTCTTGTATGAATAGGCATCCCCCCACAGCCAAACACATGTGCCCTGCAATACACTACCAAGTACAGTCTGCCTCCCATAGGACATGTAATATGTGGAAGCCATCAACATCCCCAGGATACAGATACACAGACACAGATAAGAAGATACAGCTATGCATATGTATTTATATATATATATATATATATATATATATATATACATGTGACTACACATACACACGCAGATATATGTACAGTAAGATACATATTTAGAGGGTGCACACAATATGGAAGAGCCACTATGCCTAAAGTTAACACCTGAACAACTGGACACTGTATGGGCCATCCATACAAATGTCAATCGTTGCCTGCAGCATATACCCATAGAAAGGTCATAGGAAAGACACCACACACAGGTTTGCAGAGATGGGAATCCTTTAATTGTGTACTATAGCAGTTCTATATGCCATGTCATATAGCTGTTCAGATACTGACAACCATATAAACAGAGTACTGCAACTGTGGAACAGTTACACTAATACAGTAGTCTGGAAAGGTTCACAATGGTTGCTGTCCAGGCCAAGCCCTTCAAATTGTACAATAGTGAAGACAGACTGGGCCATAGAATACCAAACAATCAACAGTATGTACTGCAGGTGTGTAGTTCAGCAGCCTCTATCTACACTCTGTACAAACCCAGTAAGAGGTAAAGATGTTTTGTGATCAAATGGGTTGTAACTGGTACATAACAAGGCATAACTGACACCATCATGAGCACACAGACAAACAGAACAGTCTGTATGGCAGGAGGCAGTAGGCTTGCAGTACCCCAATTCATGTAAGTAATGTCAATATAGGTGAAGTATATGGTATTGTACATCCAGATACCTTGTGGCAGCTCACCCCTGATACCCCCACATTTTGTAACAGCCTAGGTCATTTATGGTGCTCCCCACCTACACTCAATAATACAGGTCCATATACCACTGTTACATACACTGGCCTCTGGAGTGCATAAGGGCACACATGTATTGTGTAGGTGACGCCCACACATATATGGCCCCAGCCCCACTGTATGTGTGGGGGATACAACAGCAGTGGAGTAGTGACAGCAATGGCAGTGTGATATACTCACAGCCCACAAAAGCACAACCCCCAACAGCATGATATATGTGCAAAGCTTGGTATGTAGATGGAGGACAGAGGCTGGAACACAGGCACATATGTGGAACACTGTTGCCATACACTAAGCACGGTGCTGGTGTTACAGGATAGTCTGCAACATACCCTTAGTCAGGGAATTGAGGTTAGACACAGAAATGGATGTAGCCATGTACTAATAGCATGCAATACACACACTGCCAGTGTAATATCTGACACAGGACCTATGTGGTGGACGGACAACACATGATAGGCATACCTCTGTCCAGTAAGAGGATAGGCCCACAGTAGTGAGCTATGCAGACAGACTGTATTCCAAGGTACACTAGTATGTATACACACACACCCCCTGTAACACCAGTACTATACAAAGCATAACGCAACTCTAGTCATAGTCTGTCTGTAGTTCTTGATCCTTCTACGGTTAAGTGGCTGCTCTGAGTGTGCAGGTTCTCCTGTAAGAGGTATTGCTACCTGCTGTCTGTAACACTGATGCCCATACACAAGAAGGATGTCCATCACACAGGAAATGTAAAGGGACCACATCCACATGCTGTAGGGATTTACAGTGCGTGGTTGCCATGACAGTGGTAATAGGAAGTAGTATGCATGTGCAATTATATATATATATATATATATATATATATATATATATATATATATATATGGCTATATGGATGAGTATATGTACATATATTTCCACCATATGTCCTGGACTTGGAGTGTAGCCCTAATCCAGCCCCTATAGTCCCAATGTCCTAGTGCAAGGGGATGTCTGGTATGTATAGCAGGTATATTACTTGACTATTGCTACTGTCATTGGGATTGTCTTCACAGACATGTTGTGTGTGGAAGGTGACATCTGCTTATAACATGTGTGCCATTGGCTACTGACAGACATCCTAAGGCAATCATTGTAAAGTACCACCGCTAGCATGTAATGCCCCTGTGAAGTGCAGCAGAGATATTGGCCAATATATGTGGAATTTCGGACACACTCTGTACAGTCCACAGGTTTACACATAATCCCTTAGTGCACAGCATGTGTACCAGGCCTGACAATATGGATGTAGACAGCCATGTAGATGGGTATAACACATAACGACTGGTATACATTTGCCATCATAGGTTTTGGATTCACACACTCCTGTCTGGCCTGACACATATTGACTGCTGGTACGGGGTGCCATGGACACATACTACCCACTAGATATTGACATACATCTGTACAGCATCCCACTGCTCTGTCTGACATACATGACTTTCAAGGGAGGCCCGGTAGCAGTACATCTGGCAAGTATCAGCACATGACATCTCACTGGGTAAGTACACTAGGCTGCTAGGCATGTAACAATGCACTGTGCAGGCTACAGGCAGACTGGCCTACATCTCGTATGGGGGAATGCACATTTACCTGCATATATAGCAGGCTCAACAACCATGTCACAGCACAGGGTAAGATACACCTGTGTGAAAGTGCATAACCACAACCAATGTGAACACAGCCACAGCCACATATGGTAAGCTAGCATATTATTACAGTATATGAACTATCTGTTCTACACCATCCTCACATGTGCCACTCACAGAATGACCCTACATATACTGGGCTGCTACACAGTTTGGTCTGATGGCTGTCTGTGGTATGGGACATGTGTGTGTGTGTGTGTGTGTGTGTGTGTGTGTGTGTGTGTGTGTGTGTGTGTGTGTGTGTGTGTGTGGCAAAACGGTACCATACAGTGGGGCAGCATGTAACATCAGATAGAAGAGAAGCTAGAACAATGATATCTACCACAGTCTGTACACAGGCTAATGTACATATTAACAATACACACACTGCCAACATTCACCATCACTACACAGACCTCAGTACTGTACAAACATCCACAGAATGTCCAGGTTATGTCATGATATATAACCCCTACTGTACATGACATGTGTAGCAATCTGATATATCACTGGCTTGTTATCAGATATGATGACACTATTTATGGTGTACAGCACATATGCACCACTTCATGCATGACATATGTACAAAGGTTGACAGAGGTGTGGCTGACAGTACATACACAGGGCCAGTATAGACATGTTGCTGTGATAACCTCATACATTTACCATTGTAACGGGGTTTGTTGCAACATATGTCCTATGAGGGATATGAAGTCAGTAACTGTCACGGTCTTCACCATCTACAGACTACAATACTCACACTACCTTTTGCATTCCACAGATAGATGCACCATGAGTAACGCATGAAACCAAAGGCACAACACTTCCCAGTCTGCAGATGACCCTGTAGATGGGGATTCCTCATATACATGGAACTGACATTGCAGGTATTGTGACATGTATGACAAGCATATCCAGACAAACACTGTTAAACCAACATTACTCCAAATGCAGTATAGCAGCACTTACAGTCTGTAGTCAGGTCATCCACATCCCCCTCCTGTTCGTTGCCACCTTTCCACAGTGTATGTTAGAGGTAAATCCCCGATCCATCTGAGATGCTGTTTGCCAAACAGCAGATTTAGTTCCTGCTCACAGTGACTGAAAAGGGCCAACACCACCATGATGTTCCTAGGTATTGGAGTGTGTTTCCATGCATTTGGCTATGGGAATGTTACCACAGCTGTTCCACATTCAATCAGCTAGGGGTGGGCTGCAAATCATGCAGAGGCCATCAGCTGATCATGAGCATCGCTTAAATTACACATGCTGCTGTCTAAGCAAAGCAGGTGCGGGGCTCCACATCCACCAGAGAGGGGGTGGAGGAGGCAGACAGAGGCAAATACATGTTAGGGAGGGTGGGAGAGTAAAACTGAAGCATGTTTGTGTCACACACCTACCAGCACAGGGTATCACACCCTCAACAACTATGTAGTGCTATTACAGTTCAATACAGTTATTGGATGCACCACATGGATTACCTGCTGTGGAGCACTCAGAACATATATGTGATGGTGAGTGACATCTGCAACAGGAATACGGTAGATATATGGTAGGTGATGTACACATGCCTGTCTGCATGAACAGGTGCCAGAGTCAACACAGGCACACTCACACAGGGATGCACACACATTGTCACACTTGGCAGGGCCAGGAGTGCAACTCATCACTAGTGGGATTGCCAGAACACATCGATGTGCAGGCATCACACGCACCACATGGGTCACATGGAGGTGGTATAGGCAAAGAGTATGAGGAGGTATCAGACAGCATGCTTCAGTATACTGTGGGGGATTGTAGTGAGTGTGGATGTGGACATACACACCATACAACACACACACGAACACACAGGGTGCCAGTTCTGACATGCATGGGTGCATGTCTGCATGGGTGTGTGGTGGTCAACTGTGACAACAGGCTGTACAAGGGTAGGTGATGGGTATACTTTGGCATCAGGCCACATGACAATGGTCTGCATTGTGGCTCAGGCCTGTAATTTCTGCATTTGCCCACACAGGTGGGTACTGCATCCCCCATCCAGTCACCTGGGTGACTACTGTGTGTGGCCAATGCTGTGCATCACTTGCCATGTATGTGTTCCTTAGTCCATGACATGGATGGTGTCTGGGATGTGCACACCTCCCACATGCATGTACAGTGACATGTGCTACTGTACCTGGGGTGTCTGGCCCATGTCGTGAACACAGATTATCATCAGATGTGCCAGTCTTGCCCACCTGTGGCAGCAACTGGTAATAGGCAACAGGTTTACCCTGCACCTACATTGATAGCATGCTAACAGCATTCCCTGATGTCAGTGTCATCTGTCCATACAGGGCATGTTGTCAGGCATGGTATGTACGTTGTGAGTCACATGTGAAGGCACCATAGGTGGTGCAGATGTCCACTGGGGAACATGGTGGATGGGCACTGTCTGCATGTACATACATATTGGACAGATGGGCAGAGTGACATACACTCTCTAGCCCACTGCTATCACTGCATAGTTACTATCAGTGGCCAATATGCAGTGTACTACCCACATATTGGCTGTTGCCTAGGCATGTGTGTGTGTATGACATATGGGTTGAGTGTGTGCTCTGGGTAATAGTGGGGTTGCTAATTGTGATTGGCTGGTCTTGATGTCACATGTATGGGTATGGCTTTGCACCCCAGCCTCTCAGCTAATGTACATCTGTTATCCCTGTATGGTTGACATTGTGATATATAGTAGGGCTACCATAAAGGAAATAAGCAAAACACCCTCCACACTGCCCACAGGTGTCACACACACAGACCCACCTCTACACAGGATATAAGTTACAAACACACAAACACACCTGTCATGTCTGGGAGTTGAACCCCTACCTAACTAGTTTATTAAACTACAGAATTACGCAGTTATAGTACGCACTACGGACATTACTGAAGTACGTCTTCCCCAAAGGTGTATTTCACAATGAATGACATTAGCAGGATTACCAAAGAAGGGCATTTCAACTGTACTGCAAGTGACCAGCCTAAAATGCATTGCTCCCTACACAGTCAGTGACACACACAAAACATCCACAACTGACATGTGTGAGTATAAAACCCCTGACCAAGGTCTATAGCACACTACAGCATAGAGCTGTTATAGGATGCACCACAGGGATTACTAGAGAAATCCTTCCCCAAAGGTGTATTTCACAATGAATGACATCAGCAAGATTATCAAAGAAGGGCATTTCAACTGTACTGCAAGTGACTAGTCTAAAATGCATTGCTCCCTACACAGACAGTGAGACACACACAAAATATCCACAACCGACATGTGTGGGTATTGAACCCCTGACCAAGGCCTATATCAGACAACAACATGGAGCAGTTATAGGCCACAGGGATTACTACAGAACTTTTTCCACAATGTTGTATTTCACAAAGAATGACATCAGCATGCTTGCCAAAGTAGGGCATTTGAAATGCACTGCGAGTGAATAGCCTATAATGCATTGCTCCATACACAGACATTGGAACACACACAAAACATCCAGAACTGCCATGGGTGGAGATGGAACCCTACCACAATTCTAATTCACACTACAGCAGTACACAGTTACAGGACGCACTACAGAGATTACTGAGCTGCAGCCTTCCCAGAGGTGTATTTCTAGGTGGATGACATCAGCAGCCTTGCCAAAGTTGTGTATATGAATTGTACGAAGTGTGAGTAGCCTAAAAAGCATTTCTCTCTACACAGTCAGAGATAGACAGACACACACACAAACAAACACTCACACAATTGCCAAGTCTGGGGTTAGAACTACTACCTAACTAGTTTATTACTACAGCAGTATGCAGTTATGGGACGCACCATGGAGATTACTGAGCTACAGCTCTCCCAAAGGTTTATTACACATTGGATGACCTCAGCAGGCTTGTCATAATACTGCTATGGGGCGGGTGGTGTGTGCATGGGCCATAACCCATTCATGTAGGGGTTGACATGCCACATGCGGGCACACACGGGGTCATATGTCACAGGTACAAGTATACAGCTACTAGATGACTACTTCCTTGTATAGTCATGTTGCACAGCTGGCACATGCACCACATAGTCTGTCATGCTGACAGATACTGATGGCTAGTATCTGCAGTGAGTGACATCTGCACCTCATGTGTTTGGGACCCTTTGGCTGTATGCTGGGTAGGACAGGCCTGGATGGCTCCTGGTCATGGTCACCCTTTTCCACAGATCTATGTCCATCTACCTTTGGCTTATTATAGTGTGTTGTCCTTACATATGTGTCTGTATTCCTATCCACTGTGTGTGAATGGCAGGAGTGGTGCATGTTGACGTGTCTGCACTAAGAACTGTGACTGCCAGATATGTCTGTCCACTGGTGTTTGCAGACATGGCCTTCATGTGTTTAAGTGTGTGGGCATGCCCAGTATGACCTTTCAGTATGTTGTTGACTGACATTGCCTTCATTCCTCTAAGTGTGTGAGCATGCCCAGTATGGCCATCTGTGTTGCATGTGTGGATCAAGTCCAGCTAGTTTATACTGCGGTGCTGACCTTTGTGTTGTACACTGACAGGTAGCATGCTGTGTCTGCAGGGTATCCATTGGTCATTTGACATTGACTGTTGCTACATTTCTGCATAGCGGGGGGGACACTTGACTGTTTCTACTCTTCTACACAGGAGTGAGGGGGCACACCTGACTATTATTATGAGTGTACGTAGGATGGGGGGGGGCACATCTGACACTCGTACACATTTGCTAGGGCTGCACTGGTATGTCAGGTACTCCATTTCGGTCTGTAGTCTTACCTATCATGCTGGCTAGAGGCATACCAGTGTACTACAGATCTTAGCTTTAATTACCTACATATTAGTTTCTGACTTACTAGGCTTCACAACTTACATCCAATTGCCTGGCCTGCTGTAGTCTGTCTGTGTAGGCCTGGGGGAGGGGTTACTCATAGGGCTCAATCATAGACCATAGTACAGCAGTTGTTTGTGTTTGTCTACACCTGTCTTGCTGGCTGAGACTGTTGTTGGGTATGTGAACTTTTCTGACTGGCATGTGTGGGTCTTATGGACAGACATGTCGCTCAGCCCATTTCCTGCAGTGGATTTTGTCACTCCGTGTAGTACTGGATACTATGGTGACTACAGTATGTGTTACAGATGTCATGGTGCCACCATGGGTGTCTACTGTCTGCTGCCATATCATTCAGCTACCCAATTCCCTTGCATGCTCACATCCATACCATAGCTGCAGGTAACAACACATTCTACTCCATCTGGCAATTGGTAGGTTGATTGACTTACCTTGAGGGTGTGCCAGACTTGAGGATGGTGCTGGTGGGCTGTCTATGTCGGATGCACATAGTACACTCCCTATACATGGTTTAGCACAGGTAGTGTCATGTTTGGCATCCCTTTTACTGTCTGTGCGAGTCAGAGAGAGGTGCCATTCCCTGGGTCCCTACTGTGTCAGTGCATATGCTATGCATTGCTTCTTTGCCAAGGCCAGGGCATACTGGGCATGCCTCTTTCTGTCTACTGGGGAAGGCTCAGGTTGTTCCTCCTCCGAGTCACTCTGTGCCTGTACAGGCCTTGGCATTGGTGGGGGGGCTGTGTGGCCCTGCCCCATGCTGTTCCTGCTGTAGCTGTTTCCACGGGATCATATTGTATAGCATAGGACATACCATAACAATTTGATTACATGTAGCTAGTGAATACTGCAAGGCTCCACTGGATGTGTTCAGACACCAGAACCGTGACCTGAGCATCCTAAACAGACACTCTATTATTTGTCTGGCCTGTGCGTGTGCCTCATTATGGCGTTGTTGTTCAGGTGTGTGTGTGCATTTCTGATGGGTGTCATCAGCCATGGCTCCAGTGGGTACCCAGCATCCCCCACTAGGTGACCGTAGGGGATGTCCACATTGGCAAATCTGTGGTACAGCTGCATTAGATGCCATATGTGTGAACTGTCATAGCTTCCAGGGCAGCCAGCACACACATTCATTATAATGCCTTGGGCATCACATACGACCTGGCATTTGCTGGAGGGGATGCCCCTTTGGTCGATGTAGGCCCTACCCTGCTCACCGGGTGGTGCTTTGATGTGTATGTGCGTGCAGTCTATAGCACCCACTACCCCAGGGTATTCTGTTATTTGGTGGAAGAGATGCATATTGCTGGTCAACACCTTATGTGTGTTCTGGAAATATGGGTGCTCACTGACATATGCTGCCACGGCATCCAGGAACTGGAGGAATACTCTGGATGCTGATGCCTGTGAGATCCCCACGATATCCCCAGTTGTGCTTTGGGAGGTACCTGTGGCTAGTATACCTAGGCCTACACATACCTTGGTATCCACTGGGATGGGTTCCCCTCGGCCAGTTTGGTGTGTCAGGTGTGGCTGGCACAGCTCAACAACTTACTTTAGGAGGTCTCTGTATGTATACACCAGTGGTGTAGAATGTGGAAAAATCAAAGGGGAAGGTGTTTGCTTAGTTTATAGTAGTGTTCTGGGCTGTGCTGGTCTGCTGTCTGTGGAATTGGCTGATTCTGATACATTTCACCTGCCAGCTAAGCTAGTTCTCCTTGATTACCTTCCTACTGCTGTTTTCCCTTCCCATTGCCTCCCTGTTTAAGCCCGTGTGCACGCTGCGCAGAGTGCTCAAATGTGCACAGAGCTGCTATTTCCTGGTTTAACTTCCCTTTTCTTCCTGTAAAACCCGGTGCATGGCACGCACACCCACTTACACTTTGTAGAGAGTGCTAGGCAGGTTTAGACACACCCCTAGCTTAGCTGTACTAAGCTAGGAGCAATCCCATGCCACAGGGCTCCAATCCACTTACAGTATGCCTGACAACCCTCCCCCATGATGTCACCTATATCCTAGTCTTGCACCCAGCTATTTATACTTTTACACTCTTGTGACCTGTCTCACACCCTGGGGAAAACTGGGATTCACTAACCTTTCCCTCATTTGCATAGGATTGCCTGCTAATGCATAGTTGCATGTCCCACACTGAGCCTCCCCCCTTAGCAACCATTACTCACTGGCCAGGTTGTCTTATGTCTGCCATTGACTTGCATGGCAGAATACTGATTTTAGTTAGAATGCTTATTTTAGGTTTATTTTATTATTTTCCCCCCAATCCCGTTTGCGCCCCACTGCCCTATGCTTAAACAGCCGAGATTGGCGAAAAAAAAATAAAAGTTTTTTTTTTTTTTTAAACAGTTTGCAATGCCAATGGCCTTCTACTTGGCCATTGGCAGGCTTCCTCAATAATATGCAGCCTTTATTTGGAGCTGTCACAGCTCTGTTTTGTAGTTTGCAGAAATGTACTTGGTTACTAACAGAGTACATTTCTGCAGACTGCACTCATCCTGCACTGACAGCTGCCGGCTTCCTGGATCGCAGATTACCCTCATTTGCATGGTTTTCACCTGCAAATGAGGGTAATTTGCATACAGGAGTTCGGTCCATGCAGGAATAGCCTAAGAGCACGTCCCGGGAGCTCGTTCCTGGATCGCACGTCGACCATATTGCCGAAAATAGCTCTTAGACTAATCCTGCACGCTATAAATGGCTTCATAAATCCAGGGGAAAGTGTCAAGCACTCATGTATTAAGCCTCTGTCATGAATCCATTTATTTCTTATTATTATAGAAACTACAATTAATTGGCCTAAATAATGGAGTTGTACCTGCTATAAGCAGTGACCATAATATCAGATTAGCTGCAAAAGCAGCGATTTTACAGTTTCTAAACTAGTAGCTAATCAGAGTAATAATATGACTAGCTTGCCTTAAACCACATTTCAAAATACATACATATCCTTGCTTTTAAAAATTCAGCCAGCTGTACTACACAGCACCAATATCATACACAGATCTATTTTAGAAGGAATATTTTTCTGTGCGTGTTTTGCCCTTTTGCTTGCTTACCATTCAAGCCTTACTTCAAGCAGACATACCCATTTGCTCCCTTACTTGGGAATTTACCCAGGCTTGGGGAAGTAGTTGTCCAGAGTAGCCATTATCCAGGCAGCCATGAGAATGCTTTGGTGCCTCTCTTCCTGTGCTTCCAAATCAGGTATTAGACATAGAGGTGTGTGTAACCCCTTCTACCCCCACCATCGATGAATGTGTCCAACTTTCTCCCAGAAGAGCCAAAGGAGACCATTCTTTCTTATTATGTTGTGACTGAGGGTTGCCTGACCCATCTGACAAGTAAGGCTGGTTTATTCCCAGACGAAGACCTCAAAGGAGACCTATCTTACTAGCAACAGCAGGCAGGCATTTCTTACAATCAGTGACATACTTCATAGGTGGTGGAAGCATTTTCCCCATACCCTAACCACCCTAAGCCTTAGCAGTGATGTAGAAACTGCATCAACATGGACAGCCAACACATTTTCCCAACTTGTGTGTGTGCCCAGAAACATGCCCCCCTTAGAGGATTACCATCACCTGCTTTGGAATCCAGGACTACATGTCTGAGTCATCAGTTTCTGTGCAAGCCTCCATTTGCACTGGAGCATAGCCAGACCAGGAACCGGCACTTCCTCTCCAGGAAATAGTGACTTGAACCTACTTCCAACTCCTACTCCCCCAAGCCCGTTCCAACAGGCACCTGTGCCACTAATCGGGTCTATATTACCATGCTGAAAGACATGTTCATCGAACACATCTTAATCGACATGGAAATATTGAACTGTTAAAATCCCAAATGGCCACTTCACCAAATTTTTTCCCAGGGGAAAAAAATCACTCAGCCATACACAAAAAAAAAAAAAAAAACTTTCAAACCCTTTATAGTGGGGGGCTTCATACCCCCACACCCCCCCCCCAACTAAAAATACCAACTTTAAGATCACACTACAGTGGGGAAAAGAGCAAATCCCTGATGACAGCCAAGCAATTTTTTCCCCCTGAGAAAAAAATTCACTGAAGCAGGCATTCGGGATTTCAAAGGGTAGATATTTTCATGTCGATTAAGACATGTCCAGCGAACACGTCTTTCGACATGGTAATATAGACCCCGCTAATCAAACCTGGGTTGCCTGGTTCACAGTCAGGGCTTTATCCCTCTAAGCCAATGTAGTTTTATACTTTTGAAGAATAAATGACATGCAATGCCAAGTAACCATCATTGGTTAAAGTATAATAAATCCTACAATATGCATATCAGCTGATACATTAGCATTTAGGTATACCTTTACAACAAAGAAAACTAACCTAATCACTCTAGATTTATGGCTAAGTTTATAGACAATGACATTCTAAAAGCCAGGATTTGTTGCACCCTTGTACATGCATGGTTCACTATAACTACTGGTAACTGCAGCCAAATGCTAATTTCTATTAGCATAGCAATGCAATAACAGGACAGCATCACAAAAGACATGGTACATGTTATTAGGATTTAAATACAAAATATGCAGCATATCAAAGATATTACATATTTTACTCATAAAACATACATCAAGCCTTAAGCTGTACTTCTTGTGGTTTACCAACTTAATTTACAAGGGTGTTATTGGACTGTTTGTTAATTTACAGATCTTTTTATCCCATGTTATGTGAGTGATGGTGTTCTGCTATCTTTAAAGTTTGTTAAAATAATAGATAACTAAGACAACCCACCCCATATCATTAACCACTTTGATTCTTAACCTAAGGAGAAAAGAGTAAGCATAAAACAATGTTCCAAAAGGAAGCCTACATTCATAAAAAGTACCCCTAACCATGAGATACTTTGCCTGGTCTTTACTAGTATTATTCAGCAAGTCTTTTTTCCAAATCTGCTAATAAAACAATGTAGAAGTGATGATATCCTGATATTTTTATAGTAACTTAAAACTGCAAATAAAGCATTAAAATAAGTCACAATATTTATAAATAGATGCAACAAAGAATTTTCAGAGTATTACTCAGAAGCACCCATACTAGCTTAAATGTAATATATGTCATGCCATTTATACTGCATATAAACTGTAACATTTTCATGAACATATTTATGCCATAGTATACTCTTTAATAAATAGCTAATAAATCCTCTAAATGGCAGTGCTCCAACAAACATTATAAAATCCCAGTAGAAGCAACACTGTGTCAATCAGCCCGACAGCTTTATTGCTAACTGCACTAATAGAAAGCAATAATCAGGCCATGCTAGTTGTGGTAGCGCTGTCAAACTGACAGAGTAATTTTCTGTGGAGCTGTTCTGCTACATACTTCAAAGTATTTGCAATTGTCTTTATTTGTTGGCAGATCATATACAGTTATATTCATTTACATAATGTTCTGTTGAACCAATGTTCTGCATGAGTACAGAAGCCATCTCAGAAAAGTGAAGTGTAACCCCCTTAATAGTTCATATTGTTTTGTTATTTCAGTCCTGTTTTGCAAGAAAAAAGCATGTTTTTGTTGAAGAGGCAGTCACAAATCCTAATTTCATTAAACAACAAGGCATATGAGCAGCATTAAAGTTTGAGAAAAAAACTGTTAAAATTCTGATGTGTTACAATATATGTAGCTGTTGTTACAGTGTAGATACTTGCAGAAAATGCAAAACAATATTCAACATAATGAGACCACAGCAGTCAGTAATTTAAATTGTATTGTACAGTGTCAGATCAGTAGTTTGCTTGCTGCAGTATTCTTCTGAAAATTAAGTGCAAGATCTGCTGTGTTATAACTTCATAAAATCATACCGTTGTTAAACTCAAATTCAGTGGAATCACAAAGATTGTAAAACTCCTACTCCTAACTTCAGAGTGAACTGCTCAGAAACACAGCTGTATAAGCTAATCATGTTAAGGAATTTTCCAGTAAAAAAAAACACTCCACATTTAGGACTACTGTAGAACCTGTGAAATTTGGGAGCACCAGCCCTGAAGTTTGCAAATCATATTTTCTACTAACAGGTCAACTCGGAAGTTAGAAAGTTTTGGTTCTTTCTGGTTAATCTTCCAAGTAGAACTGATCATCTTGATAACTTCCCTATTCCACTTAATCCATGAAAATTACGTAAAACCAAGAAAAAGCTTGTGAAATGGCCAACAAATGTAGTACCATCCAGTGAATTCAAAAAAGATGCATAGTCTTATCACAATGACATTCGTTTCATGACAGGTCTTGAAGTACTACTTGTACTACTTGCAATATTTGAGATAAAACAGCTCAAATGATCCTGCCACAAACCAGAGACTAACTCATCCCATAAAAGAGCAAACAAACTTAGGACTAATAGGGATGTGCGGATTATAAAACCAGATAAAGGTGGTGGAATTGTCATTATGGACCTAAATGATTATAACACAAGGATGAATAATATTCTATTGAGTGATGCATATAGAAAAATCTCTATTAATGAGTTAAATGGCATTTATAACAAAGTAAAAAATGAATTAATGGACCTCTTTATTGAAGGCTCAGTTTCTATAGATGAATATAATTACCTATCAGTGCACCATCCAAAAATTCCTTGTATATTTGGACTACCAAAATTACACAAGAATATGGTTGATCCACCTATGTGCCCTATGTTGAATGGGCGTGGTTCTATCAATTACCCCACAGCAAAATACTTGGATATTAATTTGAAATGTTTTGTAAGTGAAGAAACTATCATTTGTAAGGATTCATGGGATTTTTTAGAAAGGGTTAATAGTTTGGAATACAGTGAGACAGGTGTATTCATCACCATTGATGTGAAGGATTTGTACACCTCAATACCCCATGATATTGGTATTGAATGGGCATGTGATTTTTTATTTGAAAAAAAGAGTATCACAACCGAAAATTAATGTATACGAACAACTGTTTGAACTAGTGTTAAAAAACAATTGTATATTTTTTAATGGTGAATTCTTTACCCAAGCAGTTGGTGTTGCTATGGGTTCTCCCTGTGGTGATTTGTATTCTAACTTGGTGATGTTACAATGGGAGAAAACGTTTGTTATCAATTCAGTTTATTATGAACATTGCAAAATGTATGTGAGATTTTTGGATGATATTTTTATATTTTGGGATGGACTAAGTGAGATGATTAATGAATTTATAACTCACATAAACAATTCAATGGCTTTTTTGAGGTTTGATCCCAATGAAATCTCCTATTTGGATGTAAAATTGTCAAAAGACACAACCTTAAGGAAATTTGAGTCACATATTTATAGGAAGGAAACGTATTCGAATAGTTTTTTGCATTTTGACAGTGCCCATCCCTTTAAGCAAAAAAGAGCAGTTGTTAAGGGGCAGTTTGTTAGAGCTGCTCGGATGGTGTCTAGTTTTGACTCTTTCTTGGATGAATGTGAACTGTTAAAAGACATGTTTCTTAAAAGGGAGCACCAGTTGGATCTAATTAACAACTTAATGTTGGAAGAAATTAATAAGAGAGACAGAGGCTTCTATCATGCTATATTGAGTACTGAGATTGTGTATTCTGGTAATGAAGTGAATAGGCATATTGATTTAAATTTGAATGTTAGTTCTGTTAACATGGATGGCAGGGATAATGTGAATGTTATGACACCTGTTGAACAAGTGCAAGCTAATGGAAAGTTTCGTTCAGCCTTTATCACCTCTTATAATCTTGACAGCAAAGAAACTTTTAGGATTTTGGATAAAAACTGGATAATTTTGATTTCAAGCAATGACATTAGACAATGCATAAGTGAGAAGTCTATTGTGGTCTACAGAAAGGGGCAAACCTTAAAAAACATCTTTGAAGGGAGCAACCAGACTCAGAATGGGGGCCATATGAAGAAGTGTGGGGCATGCAACTATTGCCAATATATTAAGGAAGGGTCAAAGTTTAACATTAATGGTATAAAGGTTTCTTTACAAAAAAAGTGCAGCTGTTACACTGAAAAGGTGGCTTATTGTGCTTTCTGTTCCAAATGTGCTTGTTTTTACATTGGAAAGACAGAAATAAAACTTAAAAAACATATTTATGAGCATTTGAGAGACATCAGACTGCAAAGAAACCAATGCCCTTGCAAAACATTGTATGGACTGGCCCGGACATGATTTTAAATTTACTGTTATTGAGGTTATTGAGCTAGACCCAAGAGGTGGACCATGGACTTTATACTTGGAAAAAAGTGAAGCCTTATGGCAGTTGAGAACAAATGCAACTCAATGGCCATGCTTAAATGAATCTGTTGCAATCACTTGTTTTTTAAGACTAAAAGCTTTAGACAGATGATGCTTTTAAAATGTCCTTGTAGTTTATAATAGGTGATACATATGCACTAATTTTATGTATACATTAATTTTATGTATACATATATATATATATTTGTAAATTTTACACTATATATGTTTTATGTATTTATTTATTTATATTATAATATATTGTGACTTATTTATTGAGGTGCATAACATATAGGAAATGTTGAGATTTTATCAGATTTTATTTGCACATATTAATGTATTATATTATTATATATTATATTACTTATATATTTTATATGAATTATAGTGGGTAATATTAGGATTATGAATGCATTATGTCTATTTATTTGATATTATATGATTCAAATTGTAGGAACAGTCATTACTCATGAATTATTCATGAACATTGGATGCTGACTGGTTCGCTAATTAACTTTTGTATTATAAATGAACTATTGTGTTGGGCATGCTGTATCTTGATAAAGTCTCCAAATGGTTGGAGACGAAAGCGCTTGATTCACTGGATTTATTCGATTTATTTTTTCTTTATTTGTTTAATAAAAGTTCTTCTTTTAAGCACTTCTTAGTTGCTTGTTTGACATTTTTATTTAACTTCATCTCTTTGCAACCGAGGCCGTTTTTTGGATTGTAAACGCGGAAGTTAGAAAGTTTTGGTTCTTTCTGGTTAATCTTCCAAGTAGAACTGATCATCTTGATAACTTCCCTATTCCACTTAATCCATGAAAATTACGTAAAACCAAGAAAAAGCTTGTGAAATGGCCAACAAATGTAGTACCATCCAGTGAATTCAAAAAAGCCTTATCACAATGACATTCGTTTCATGACAGGTCTTGAAGTACTACTTGTACTACTTGCAATATTTGAGATAAAACAACTCAAATGATCCTGCCACAAACCAGAGACTAACTCTTCCCATAGAAGAGCAACTGAGCATTGACAAGGACTTACAGCGTATTCCAAAACAATGATTTCCAGAACTTTGGCTGCTTTCCATTAGTAGCAATTTATTCTGCTTCATATATACAGGGAATACCAGCACATGTCCTTTACAAGTAAATTATATTAAATAATATAATGATTGTAGTATCAGAGGCTGAGCATGTACTGTACTTATCTTTGATGCATAGGAAATGAGAAGGCTGTGGATTTGCTTGCTACAGTTACAAATCAGAGCAACAAATGTCATGTGTATGAAAATGGCATTGTCATAAATGAACCCCTAAAATTAAATGTACTTTAAATCATTCAAAGCAAAAGCAACCTTATTGGCAACAAAATTGTTTTCATCAAACTTCAAAAGAAAGCAAAGTATTTTTGTGGTGGGAAAGACTACCCCTATCTCTCCATGTAGACAGCTGTACCCCCTACTTAAGCTGCTGCACTCCTGATAAAAGGGACCTACCCTCTTGTAGCAGCACAAGGCAGCTTAACTGGTACTGAGCCTTTGATAGACTGCAATCATTATTAAGCCTGTATTTCAAATCATTGAAATATCTCCATCCTCACATTAGATATTTGTATTTATGATCTGATACTGACACTTCAGTGCAGCACCTGGGCGAGTTGCTGCACTCCAGAGTGCCATCTTTTGGATGATATGTTAAATCAAAGCAGGTTTAATTTCTCCATAATCTTTTGAGTTTCGAATACCATGACAAGAATGGACCCCATTCCTAAGTCAAAGTAAGATTAAAGTTCATGAAATCAGTATTGTTTCAATCTTTGATGTTAGCTAAAAATGTTCAGAATTGATTCCTTCTGCAACTGATACGGTGTTATATGTAGCATATCTAAATAAGACCCATTGCTCCTACTACTATTGGAACTGTCTGGGTATCCTTCTACCACATTGCCATTGTTTCTGCCTGCAAATCCTGGTATGTAATGACTTTGTGTCTCTATGTACATAAGTCACTGTAATCACTGTGTAGCAATTTAAATGATCAATATTACTTTTGTCTTCTTTTCATGGAGTACTACATCTGGTTTTGTTGCATCTATGTTTTGAACTGTTGGGGATGAGTGATCCTATGTGTATATACTTCATCATTCTCTACAATGCTTTGTGGCTCATGTTTCCAAAGCTTCTCAGCTGCTTCAATATTGTAATGTTTGCACAATCCCCAGTGCACCAGTCTTGCTACATTATTATGCATTTCAATATACAGTCCTTCTGTTATTAGTGTATCACAACCAGCAGCAACAAGATGTGTGATTGTTTCCAATTCTGTTTTACAGAACCTGCATTTGGCTGTTTCTTCCACATGTTCAATGGACTTTGTAAACCAATGTGTATGTAGTCTGCTACCCTGGGCAGCTAATATTAACCTTTCATCATTTGGTTTACATTCACTTCTGCTTAACCATTCATGTGTCAGATCCTGATTGACAAGAAGTTGTTCCAGGTTCTGAACTTGCAACTCTATGTCTTTTCCATATTTTTTGCCTTCTCATCTGATCTTTCTCTTTATATTATTTTTTTTTGGGTACATTAACTTGTTGCCTGATTTTTGTTTACTTCTAGTTTGGTTTTTATTCCTGCTTGACATGAATATGATTCTGTTAAACTAAGTAGGGAAGTCATCTTATATTTGTTCTCTTCATATTTCAAAACTTTCACTATGTTTGGATCTGTTGAGGTCAGTAGATATGTATGTAGTCCTACAATTGCAGATCTTTACATGTAATCAATATCAAGGAGGCCCATACCTCCTTCAGAATGAAGTATATATCAGTTTTGTATACACTGATTTTTATAGATCATCTGATAAGTGTAAAGCATTATTTTGTTTTCCTGTCCAACTGATTCAATGCCTTTTGGGGGCAGTCAATCACCCCAAAATGGTAAGTTAGAACAGGAAAAGCAAATTGGTTTATAGCTTAGACTTTGTTCCTAGATGTCAGGACAGTTTTCAGTACTAATTTTAGTCTTTTAACATTTACCGTACTGAGTTTTGTTTGCATTTGTTCATATTTTATTGTCAATCTTTCATCAGCTCCCAAATGTTTATACATTCCCTCCTGTTCAAGTTCCTCTATATCACATTCCTGTCCCAAACTGATATTTTTTGGTCCTGCAGCTTTCCTGCTTTAAACGTTGCTTTTGCACATTTATCAAGACCAAATGACATTCTTATATCATCTGTGAAAGTTTTGACCACTTACATTTGTGTTTTCAGCTCCTCATCTGATGAACCATACAGTTTTAAATCATCCACAAAAAGAAGAAGATGTCTTTACATTTTACTGTTGTCTGAGGCCAAATTGTAGCCATGACCTAATCTGTTAAGTAGACCGCTTAATGGGTTAAGGGCAAGACAAAAGAGGAGCGGTGACAAAGAGTCACCCTGGAATACCCCCCCTTTGAATTTTTATCCCTGGGATAACTTGTTCTTTATCGTGGCTTAGCTGCAGAGTGGTTTGACACTATTTCATGGTCAGTGTAATGTAATTGATCAATGTAATGAGCAACTTATGTATCTGTAAGCACTCCTTTATCCATGAATGTAGGATGCTGTCAAATGCTTTTGTGTACTCTATCCACGCCATACTTAAATTCTTCATTTTTTACAATTCTCCATTTGACTTTAACAACAAATCATGCTTTGTTGCATATGACTTTCATTTGCTACCCTTTTGTTCTACCGCCATGAGTGAGTTTTATTCTAAATTACTATAAACTCTGTCAGCATCAATTCTAGTATATAGTTTATGCATCATCAGAAAGCAAGTTATTGGTCTACAGTTTTTAAAATAATTTGGAGGTTCACACTCTTAAGGAGGAGTATCATTTTTTCCTGTTGTTACCCAGGCTGGTGTCTGTTCAGGATGTGCGTATAAGTAGTTCTACTCATGGCTAAATCTCCGTGTAAAGATGTTAATACTTTTAGCCAAAAGTTAGGTACTGCATCTGGGCTTGGGTTTTCCTGGCAGTTACATAATCCCATTTCATATCCTGTACATTTGCACTTCTTAATGTTCCTTTTACTTCTACTATCAATTCAGTATATTTGTTATGTTTCACAGGGTGTTCATAGATATTTCTCCTAAATGTCTCTATTTCTTTCTCTTTTTTTGGTGGTGTTTCTATTCCTTTTGTTTTATTTCACAATTCTCTAAAAAACTTTTTTTAGGTAATCAATTAATTGCTTCTTTTGTACTTTTCCTTTATATTTACCTGCATATCTTCTATGTTTTTCTGCCTTTGCTGATATCTCACACAACAGTGGTCTGTTCTAATACTGTACATTGTTTTTACCATGTCTGTCTTTCTAGCTATTTTTGTTGATCTGTTCCCTCTTCTATATTCTTTTAACAGTGGCACTTCTTGTCTAAATTTCTTTATAGTTTCCTCTGTTTGATGCTTTCACAGTGGCATTTGATTTATTCCCTTCCCTTCCTTTCCCTTATTGCACTGTATTTTTGTGGTAAGACTTTATCTGTTATTAATTTATCTGCACACTAATATATCCTATTTACTTCTGTTATATCACATGGATTTTGACTAATAGTCTTGATTACTGTGTTCATTTGTTTTATCAGACTTTTAACATTTTGGGTCTTAGTGATATTCTGTAATCTATTTCTTTCATCGATCTTAATATGTCCATCCATCTCTATTAAATCAAGCTACTCCTCCCATAGATCATTTTCTTCTATACTGAGGGCACATTCTTTATTGTCTGTTTCCTGCAGGCAATCTAGAGAAACTTCCCGAGCATCTTCCTGTGACATATTCTCTTCAGCTGCACCCTGCATCATCTGTTGCTCTTTCATATGGGAACTGACTGGCCTATCACTCTACAACATTGACTGCATCAGGGTTTCCACCATTTCCTTCTCTTTCCTTTGCTGTGCAACTCCAACTGAACTTCTGTACTGGTATCCTACTATAGACTCTAGAATATCTTAATGTGGCGACTGATTAGATGCTTCCCATTCCACCTGTTTCTCCTAATTTCGGGACTCATTGTTCCATCATGCTGTGACTTTATCAGAGTTTGATTTTCTACACTTAATGCTTCACTTCACAGGTAATCCATGACTTCACTTTCTATTTCTTTAACTTCTCCATTATGAATGTTCTTTACTACTTTCCCCCTTTGTTTTCTTATTTTTTTGTATTGCAAAATTTTCCATATAGGTTCATAGGTTCATAGGTTCATACTAGGCTATCTGCCCGAGGGCATTTACAAGCCTAGCCCATAGTTTTGTGGCTTAAGCCACCCCTTTAGTATGGGGAACTATACCCATTATTTTGCTGTGCCTCTGTTGAGCAGTGACACTGAGGTAATCCCTGGGGTATATCTGCGATCTCCCATCCATTGGTCAAGATTTCTCTTGAACAAGGCCAGCGAGGTGCTCTGCCTCACATATACCGGGATTTTATTCCACAGCATAGGGAGTCTTTGGGTGATGAATCTATCCCTCCAGCACGTCCTATTAATAGCCGTGCCGAGGTTTAAGTCTCCGCCTTGTGGCTCTGACGGATCTAGATTTTTGAGGTGAAGCATATTCATCAAATCTGGGTTTGACATGGCCTTGTATGTTAGGCAAAGGTCACCTCTGAGCATGTAAGCGACTGAATAGAGCTGGAGTTCTTTCAGTCGGGCAGCATAGGACAGATGTTTGAGACCCTTTATCCTTTTGGTGAGGAACTTTGTGGCCTCTCCAGCTGCTGCAAGTGTCGGGTCAGATACATTCCGAATGGGGCATTGTATTCAATCATTGGTCTGATGAGTGATGAGTATAGGGAGACTATGACCTCCCTTGATCTAGATGAAAATCCTTCATGATAAGGTGGGCAATGTAGAAGGTCTTCCTAACTACTTTAGCTACATGGGTGTCGAATGACAGACTACTATCAACCTGGGTCCCCAGGTCCCTGATAACTTCTTCTGTACTCAGTGGATTGCCACCTATTTGCAGCTAGGTAACCTTGTTTTTCCGAAGGGTATGACTATGCATTTTTGGCATTTAACTTTAGGCCATGGCTCTGGCACCAGTTATCCATTTCTGTGAGACCCTTCTGAAGGATATCTGTGTCAGATGTGTTTTTCTACTATACCCAGTTTGCAGTCATCTGCAAACTTTGTCAGCCATAACCCTCCTGTGTTTGCTTGTACTGAAAAGTAGATGCTAAACAAGAGTGGGCCCAGGACTGAGCCCTGTGGTACACCACTTGTGACAGGCTTTGAGTCTGACATGGCGCCAGCAACTCTGACCCTGTGGGTTCTGTCACTCAGCCAGTTTGCAACCCATCTTGTGATATCTGAGAAGGTCAGGCAGACTGCCTGATGAGAGTGCGCCACCCCTGCACATATCCAGAGGTGACTATGATTAAACAGCTGTCCTATTTACTTCTGTTATATCACATGGATTTTGACTAATAGTCTTGATTACTGTGTTCATTTGTTTTATCAGACTTTTTAACATTTTGGGTCTTAGTGATATTCTGTAATCTATTTCTTTCATCGATCTTAATATGTCCATCCATCTCTATTAAATCAAGCTACTCCTCCCATAGATCATTTTCTTCTATACTGAGGGCACATTCTTTATTGTCTGTTTCCTGCAGGCAATCTAGAGAAACTTCCCGAGCATCTTCCTGTGACATATTCTCTTCAGCTGCACCCTGCATCATCTGTTGCTCTTTCATATGGGAACTGACTGGCCTATCACTCTACAACATCGACTGCATCAGGGTTTCCACCATTTCCTTCTCTTTCCTTTGCTGTGCAACTCCAACTGAACTTCTGTACTGGTATCCTACTGAAGACTCTAGAATATCTTAATGTGGCGACTGATTAGATGCTTCCCATTCCACCTGTTTCTCCTAATTTCGGGACTCATTGTTCCATCATGCTGTGACTTTATCAGAGTTTGATTTTCTACACTTAATGCTTCACTTCACAGGTAATCCATGACTTCACTTTCTATTTCTTTAACTTCTCCATTATGAATGTTCTTTACTACTTTCCCCCTTTGTTTTCTTATTTTTTTGTATTGCAAAATTTTCCATATCTGATGCCTTTACCTGTATTTCTCTTCAGATATCTTTGGTGCTGCTTTTTTGTATTGATTAGTTTTGCTTTCTCCTTTGCATAAATATTGTGCCATATTAAATTGCTTTTTCTTTCCCATGTCCATATTTCTTCTTCAAATGTCTCTTGCTCCTCCTGTTTCTCCTGCTCCATCAAGCTGTTATATAACCTGTATTAGCCTTTCTACACCAAATCCTTCACTTCGCATGTATTCTATAACTTCAGCTTCTACTTACTTTACTAATCTTCTGTTCTACATACCACCTTGGTGATCTTATTTTTTGTATTGTGGAATTTCTCACATATGGGTGTCTGTGAATGTATTTCTCTTCAAGTAAATGAGCTGCTTTTGTGTTTTTATTATTATGGCTTTCTCTTTTGCATGAATATTGCACCATGTCAGATCTCTCTCCTTCTTTCCCATGATCATGTTTCTTTTTATACCTTTCAAAAAATCCTAGGTTTTGTTCTTAATATTTTTGCACCTCCTCAGTCACTTCTTTTTCCAAACAGCTCAAGGTTTCTTGGTCTATTAAATGTTTTTCATGAATCTGTTGCATTAATGAACACAAATTTGCACGCAAAACTTTGGACACTTTTTCTTGCAGAAGTATTTTTCGTTTGTCTAATTTCTCTCTGAATGTTTTTAAATATCTTCTATCTGAAAATTCTGGGCTTCTTGCATAATAGTAACAATATATAATTTATTTCTTATCCTTAATAGGTCACTCTGTCATTTGTAAGGCTCTTTTTTGACCTGTCAGTTTTTGTGATTTTTGCGGACTACTACTTTCTTCTACAATGGTGGTGGTGGGGGGCATCTTCCCCCTGAGCCTGGCCTAACTCCATTGCAGGAATGCTTCTGTGTCTTGAGGATTCTATATTATCATTTTTTTCCAGTCCTGGCACCAGTGCACCTACCAGGATTGGGCACTTTTTTATCCTGGAACTTGTGTACCCCGGCTGTCTTTTTTTATTTTTTAATCTACTTCTGTTCATGATATATGCTGTATAAAATACTGTACATATATCAGTGTTGCCTTGGTGAGATTTTTTAAAACAGGGTCCACCTCATGAAGGTACTCACCAAAACTTGAGGATGAATTTAATTCCAGCAATACTACTCTCCCTTGCTTGTTGATTTTATCATCTCTCCAGTCAGACCCCGCTTGCTGATTTTAACACCTCTCCATTCAGTCTTGCCAGTTTTTAATTTCTCCAAGTCTTTTTGGTTTCTAATACCATGACGGGAATGGACCCCATTCCTAAGTCAAAGTACAATTAAAGTTAATGAAATTAGTAGTTTCAATCTTTGATGTCAGCCAGAAGTGCTCTTTGCAGCACCTGCAATGTGCCCTGTAATGATTCCTTCTGCAATTTGTATGGAGCTATATATATTGGTAACATATCTAAATACAATTGTAGATTCATTTTTATAAGACCCGTTGCTCCACCTACTATTGGAACTGTCTAGGCATCTTTCTTCAACATTGCTCTCATTTCTGCCTGCAAATCCTGATATTTTATGACTTTGTGTCTCTCTGTACGCAAGACACTGTAGTCACTGGGTGTAGCAATTTCAATGATTAATGCTACTTTTGTTTTCTTTTCCTGGACCACTTTGTCTGTTTTTCTCGCATCTATCTTTTGAACTGTTGGTAATGGGTGAGCCCATGTGATGTAGACATTATCATTTTCTATGATGCTTTGTGGGTCATGTTTCCAGTGTTTTTCAGCCACTTCAGTACCATAATGTTTGCAAAATCCCCAGTGCAACAGTCTTGCCACATTATTATGCCTTTCAGTATACAATCTGATTGCCATTATATGTCACAACCAGCAACAAGGTGTGCGACTGTTTCCAATTTTGTTTTAAAAAACCTACATTTGTCTGTTTCTCCCCCATGTTCAATGGACTTCGTAAACCAAAGTTTGCATAAGCCAACTATCTTGGGCCAACAATATTAACCTTTCATCTTTCGGTTTGACGTTGTCTCTCCTTAACCATTCTTGCGTTCGATCCTGATCAGCATGCGGTTCTTCCACGAGTTTTCTATACTTGTAACTATATTTACACATTTTCCTCATTTCTCTCCTTCTCATCTGATCCTTCACCTTATATTCTTCTTTTGTGTTTTGCCACATTATGTTTCTGCCTGATTTTTATCTATTTCTGATTTGATTTCCATTCCCACTTGATGCCGATATGCGTCCGCTAGACTAAGCAGGGAAGTCATCTTGGATTTATTCTCGTCATGTTTCAAAACTTTCACTATGTTTCGGTCTTGTGAAGTCAGCAGATATGTATGCAGTCCCACGATTGCAGATCTATACATGTAATCAATTTCAAGGAGGCCCACACCTCGTTTGGAATGCGGAATATATAATCTTGGTACGCACTGATTTTTATAAATCAGTTGATGAGCATGAAGCATCTTTGCTGTTTTCCTCTCTAATCTATCCAACACCTTTTGGGGCCAGTCAGTCATTCCAAAACTGTAAGTTAAGACAGGAAGAGCAAATTAGTTTATAGTTTGAATTTTGTTCCTAGATGTCAACACTGTTTTCAAGATTAATTTAAGTCTTCTCAAATATTCCTTACTAAGTTTTATTTGCATTTGTTCATGTTTTATTGTTGATCCTTCATCAATTCCCAAATATTTATACACTCTCCTCTTGCTCAAGTTCTTTTATATCACATTCTTGTCCCAAACTGATGTTTTCTTGGTGCTGCACTTTTCCTGCTATAAAGTTTGCTTTTGCGCATTTATCAAGACAAATGACATTCTTACAAAATCTGAAAAAGTTTTGACTACTTTATTTATGTATTTATTTATATTCGTTGACCGGGATTGTCCGACTGGACGTAGGTCCATTTTCAGCGGAGGCCCGGGGAGAAAAGCTCCACAGTTAAAATAAACAGACAGTAGTTACATTGGATTACTTGCAGTTGTGCTTTCAGTTCCCCATCTGATGAGCTATACAGTTTTAAATCATCAACAAAGAGAAGATGAGAATTCTTTACACTGTGTTGCTTTCTGGGAGCCAAATTATAGCCATGACCTAATCTGTTAAGCAGACAGCTTAATGAGTTACAAGCAAGACAAAAGAGCAATAGTGACAGAGAGTCACCCTGGAATAGCCCCCTTTGGATTTTTATCCCTGGAATAATAATTTGTCCTTTATCATGGCTTATCTGCAAAGTGGCTTGCCATTATTTCATTGTCTCTCTGATGTAGTTTGTCAGTGTACGATGTACCTTATACATTTCCAAGCACTCTTTTGTCCATGAATGTGGGATACTGTCAAATGCTTTTTTGTAGTCAATCCATGCCATATTTAGATTCTTCCCCTTCTTACAGTTCTCCAGTATTACTTTATTTAACAACAAATGATCCTTTGTTCCATATCACTTTCTTTTATTGCCCTTACTGCCATAATTGAGTTTTCTTCTAAATGACTATAAACTCTGTTGGCATCAATTCCAGTGTATAGTTTATACATTGTTGGAAGGCAAGTTATTTGTCTATAATTTTTAGGGTAGCTTGCAGGTTCACTCTTAAGTAGGACCATTATTTTTCCTGTTGTTACCCAGGTTGCTGCCTGTTTGTGGTGCGCATAAAAACAGTTCTTACTCATGACTAAATCTTTGTGCAAAGATATTAATACTTTTAACCAGAAGTTAGTACTGCATCTGGGCCTGGGGTTTTCCAATCAGAGGCTTTTCTTAACTTTGTTTAAATCTCTCTGGCTGTTACTTCATCCCAGTTCATATCCTGTACTTTTGAACTTCTTATTCTTTCTTTTACTTCTATGCGTTTAGCATCTTTGTTATGTTCCACAGGATCTTCACAAATACTTCTTCAAAATGTATGTATTTCTTCTTTTTTTGGTGGTCTTTCAATTCCTTTTACCTCATTTCCCAATTCTCTGTAAAATGTTTTTATGTCATCAATACATTGCTTATTTTGTACTTTTCCTTTACATTTATTTGTGTATCTTCTAGGTTTTTCTGCCTGTGCTGATATTTTTAGTTTATTATTTGTGATAGTGCATGATAAATCCTGATCTGTTATAATATGGTGCATTGCTTTTATCACATCTATCTTTCTGAGTGTTTTTGTTGATCTATTCCCTTTTCTATACTCTTCTAACAGTGACACTTCTTGTCTTAATTGCTTTATAGTTTTCTCTATTCAATACTTCCATGATGGTATTTGATTCCTTTCCCTTACTACCCTGTGTTCTTGTGGTAGAGCTTTATCTCTTATTAATTTAGCTCCACAGTAATATATCCTGTTTACTTCTGTTATATTGCATGGATCTCTATGGACAGTCCTAATTACTGTGTTCATTTTTTTTATCAAACGTTTGACTTTTTTGGTTTTATTGACCTTCTTCAGTCTATTTCTTTCATTGATCTTAACATGTCTAGCCATCTCTATTAAATCAATTAACTCTTCTCTTAGCTATTTTTTTCTAAACTAAGGGCAGATGTTTTGTTCTCCATTTCCTGTGGGCACTCTATAGAAAGTTCTACAGCATCTTCCTGTGGCGCATTCTCTTCAATTTCATCCCATGTCATCTGTTGCTCTGTCATATGGGAACTCACTGGCCTATCACTCCTCAACATTGACTGCGTAAGAGTTGTCACAGTTTCCTGTTCCTTCCCTTGTGTCCAGCTTCAAGTAAACGTTTACACTGGTTTCCTGTGGAAGTCTCAAAATACCTTCATATGGCAACTGACAAGTTGCTTCCCATTCCACTGGTTTCTCCTTAATTTGGATGTCCATTGCTCTACCCTGCTGTGGTGCTTTGTGAGTTAGACTTTCTGCACTGAATCCTTCACTTTGCAGGTACTCCATAACTTCAATTTCTGTTTCTTTAACTTCTCCATTACTAATCTTCTTTTCTACTTTTCCTCTTTTCTCTTTTTATTTTTTGTATTATAAAGTTTTCCATGACTGGTTTCCTTTGCCTGTATTTCTCTTCAAATAACTTTGGTGCTGCCCTTTTTGTATTTATTGGTTTTGCTTTCTCCTTTGCATAAATATTACACTATATTAAATCTCTTTTTCTTTCCATTGTCCATATTTCTTCTTCAGATGTCTCGTGATCTTCCTGTTTCTCCTTACTTTGGGGACTCATTCCATCATGCTGTGATGTAACCTGTGTTAGACCTTCGACAACAAATCTTTCACTTCGCAGGCATTCCATAACTTCAACTTCTACTTTTTTAACTTGTACTTTACTAACTTCTTTTCTACAGTCCATCTTTGTGATATTATTTTTTTTATTGTGAAATTTTCCATATCTGGATGCCTTTGCCTATATTTCTCTTCAGATATCTGTGGGGCTGCCTTTTTGTAATGATTAATTTGGCTTTTTCCTTTGCACAAATATTGCACCATGTCAAATCTCTGTTACTTCCTCATGTCCATATTTCTTTTTTATACTTTCAAAAATCTCCAGGTTTTGTTATTTATATTTTCACACTTCCTCAGATGCTTCTTTTTCCAAACAGATCAACGTTTCTTGTTCTATGTTATATTTTTCAGAAATCTGTTGCATTAATGAACAGAATTTTTTTTATTTGAAGCTTCTGACAGTTTTTCTTGTGCAGGTATTTTTTTTCCCTCTAATTTCTCTATTAATCTTTTTGTATATCTTATGTCTGGAAATTCTGGGCTTTTTGCATAATAGTAACAACACATAATTTCTTTCTTATCCTCAGTAGTCCACTCTATCATCTTTATGGCTCTTCTTTGGCCTATCAGTTTTTGTGATTTTTGTGGACTGCTATATCCTTCTACAACAGCGGGGGGTCATCCTTTCCCTGGGCCTGGTCCCATCATAGGAATGTTTCCATATGTTGAGGATTCTACACTGCAATTTTTTTTCCAGTCCTGGCACCATTGTGCCTACCAGGATTGAGAACTTTTTATTCTGGGCCTTGTGCACCCAGCTACCTTTTTTAATCTTTGACCTACTTCTGTCCATGATTTATGCTGTATAAATACAGTCTATATATCAGTGTTACCTTGGTGAGAATTTGTGGAAAACAGAGTCCACCCTGTGAAGGTACTCTCCAAGACTTCAGGATGAATTCAGTTTCAGCACTACTACTCTCTTTTGCTTGCTGACTTATCATCTCTCCATTCGGTCCCTTGTGCCTGAGCTGATGGAAGCTTAGACTGATAATAAAGCCCACATGGCACTTATAAAAACATATTAGAAGAATTTCAGAGATGTCCTAATCAGATGTTTCAATCTCTATAAATTATATACTGTTTTGGACACCAAAATGAGGACATAGCTCCACATGGTCAACACAATAAATAAACAAATAAATATATAAATAAACAAATAAACAATTGAATGAATAAATACATAACATACATAATTTCAATTGATTTCTACACTCCCATTTATGATTACTCACGCTTTTTTTTTTTTTTGTTATGCAGTATCACATTCCCAAATATTGCCTTAATTCCATCATAATATGCAAAGTGAATTGAAAGACTTGGTTTGAACTTAGTAAATACAATTACCAAGTAACGTCACATTGCCAGAGGAAAAAACTATACTTTCTTTTATTTCTGAGTCCTTAGATAGGTAATATGAGAGGTTCTATTTTTCTCCCACAAAATTATATTCTGCTCCTGGTCTGCATTGCTGCAGGTTTCCTTAAAATGTTTACATGTTGCATATGGTATTGTCACAGAGTGATGTGAAACATTTCCCACAACTGTTTGACAATGGAATGTGCAGCATCAAACACTGCTAGGTGCAATGCACAAAGAGGTGTGCATTTGATGTTGCTTTACATGCAGGAACTCTTACTTGGAAAAGCAGTATTAACTGCTACACAGCACACTGCACTTTGGAACATGCAATGGATTATCTAGTCAGAGTTACAGAACTACGTTCCTACCTTCACCCTATACAGCTTACTCATAAAAGCAGACTGCAAGAAATCCCATGTGCCTGTCTGTGCCATTTATGGATATGACATCACTCCTTTCAAATTGTGTAGCTGGGTAACTTCTCTGGTCACTTTGAAGGGATTGTGACATGAAAGAGCAGTAACCTATCACTCAGCAGTGTTTCTGCTTACGTAACCTTATAAGGAATAACAAGGGCACCTATGTGAGAAGGTTCTTGTGACTCTGTAATGTGATGCACCTGAGTTTGCTCATTAGATTATCCTAGTGGAAAGAATAGCAATTTGTAGCAGACATGGTCAGGTTCATCACAGCCTGAATTTTCAAAGCCTTTTTGGTCAAATCTGGATAACTAAGAAGGAATCTCAACAAAACTTTGTTTGGACCTTTCTTCCTGGACATCCTTCTTTAATATAACTAACTATGAGTTCATCAACCCCAGAAAAGTGCGTTTCCTGTCAGTCAGTTACCTACTCAGCTGGCCCGACATACATGAATGGGCTTCATGGACTCAGACCTCAATCAATAAATGTATACCACATGCAGATAATGAAAGGATTAGTATCATTGACTGACAATTCACAGTGGTCATTCACTGGAACAAAACAGCTGATGGAGAGCAAAGCTGTAAAAATTGACAGCACGAAGTACAAGTCAAAATTTAATGAAGACATCAAGAAAATCTTTAATTTCTAGGGTTTTCCAATCAAAAAGGTTGCATTACAGCATAGTAACAGTATTACAAAAAGTAGGATGGAACATTCTGTGCCAGTTTCCGACAATGTATCTCAGAGATGTTGTGTACTGACGCAGACAGATCTGGCAAAAGAATGATGCAATATGTAGCATACAGAGGCATTAATACATGTGTGTAAATGTTATATGTGCTCACTTACCCAGTTGCAGGAGGGACACCGTCCCGTGCCATTCAGAAACCAGTAAATGGCATCTATGTTTACGGTGCTGTGCCTTAATTCAGGTATATGTTGTGAACATGCAGATTTGGTTGGACACACCTTATTCATGATACGTAAAAGCTATACATGTAAGTGAATTTTTGGAACTCTGCACAAAAATTTTTCAGAAGGGAATGACAGAAAAACAGACAAATGTGGCTCATGAGGAAACAAAGGAACCTTCTGATGCTGGCAAATATTCTTACTATACAAGCCTGATAATGAAGGTGATAGGAAGTAATGTTCTGATGTAACAAAAGTCAGTTTAATGCTATGTTGGAGAAATACTTCACACATGCTGAAATTAATGCACACATGATTTATTTCTGAGGCTGTGTGAGTGGTTACATGATGGGGTCCTAGCTGAGTGACATTTTGGTGGTCATTAAAATTAAATGTAATGCAATTGTGCATAGGAGCAAAAACACTAGCAAGCCCCAGGCAACCCAAATTCCATTAATGGCTAAGGTGCTTAGTACTATCTGTCTCTTAAGTAGCACTGTAGCTGCCTCATGTGTAACCTTGTTATGAGTACCATTAAGATGGAAGAAGCCCACTCCCTTCCAGCAGTATGACTATGCTGTGTTATTGTATTAAAGTATTTTGACAGAAAAAAACACTTTATCTGGTGGGAGAAAGGCCTTTTCTGTATTCTGTGTCCAGCAGTACTGCCAAAACAGGGCTCATCCCATGGGTACTAAATTAGATTTGGGTAGATTTATGGTAAAACTAGAAGAACAGAAGGAAGTCAGTGTAAACGGTGGAGCCTTGTTTATCTTCTCTATGGAAGCTATCTGATTGAGGCAGTCATGTAGGTAAGCATACTTGTGAATGTCCTTTGTTCTGCACTAAGCATTTACTGCAGACAGTCACTTTCTAAATTTCCCAAGTGCAGTAGACAAATCAAAGGACACGAAAGCAAACAGGCAATGGAAACTCTTTGCTTCATATCTTAGGAAATGCATGTTCACCCTGATTTTTGTGTGTATGAAGGGAGGCATCCTTTAGATCTAGGGTGACCACATAGGTTTATGGGGACAGGCAGCAGGCCTTGCAATATTAACAGAGTGAATTTTGGGGCTTTTTACAAATTTAGTTAATAACAAGAAAAAAGTAGCTGCTCTGTAGTCAAGTCTCCCGTCAATAAACAAAGTATAAACTGAAATAGTGCACAGGATAACTATACGGCAAAGCAATATGCTCCGCATAAATGGAGTATAATAAACAGTCTGTTGTAGCGTTCGATATCCACTATGTTGAGTGCACAAATACACCGTATAAAGGTGCGATATAATTGTAATAACAGGCAGTATTCACTTCACCAAAGATAATCCAAGGACAATATAAAAACCAAATCCTTTTAATAATGTAAGAACACGGCAAGCGCTTTCACCCAAAGGGCTTCCTCGGGCCAAAAAGTAATCATTTCAAAATAACCAATATATATACAAATAGATAACGACATCACATCCTCCTAATCATTTAACAAGTAGCACCTAAAAGTAACATAACAAATAATAAATAAAAACAACTAACCTATGCAGTGATACTACAAATTCTTTAACTAATGCATTTAATATATGCACGATTAAAAGCAATAATTAAATTGCTATATGCTGAATATCTTTCTTACTTCATATTCTGACGAATATATGTACACAATAAAAACAATATATAATTATGAACAATCTATATGACAGTGCATTATGAGACGCATTATAACAATTTGAGTTTATAGATATTATAAAGTCAACATAAGAATGGTAGCATTTATGTCCTGAGCTTCCTTCCCTTCAAATTGGGTCGAAGGGGTATCCTATCATTCAGCCCAGGCACCCGGTCAGCTCTTAGCCTAATGATCCATTTTATTTCGTTCTGTTCAGTCCGATTCTGAATTTCACCCCTTCTAATGGTTGGCTGGTTAATTTGAACTACCATAAACTTGAATGTGTGTTCTATAGATGTGTCCAAAACATGTTTAGATAATGCATTTTTGCCTGATTTATCCCGGATATTATATAGATGTTCTCTTATTCTATCTTTGAGTCGCCTATCAGTCTTGCCCACATAAAAAGCTGGGCAAGACCTGCATGTAGCAAGATAGACAACATGTTGGGTATCACAGCTAGCCTTAGGATAGAATTTAAAGCATTGCTGAGTAATAGGATGTATGAACGTAGCTGTATTATCTATGGAATGACAATAGTTGCATTTCTGACATGACACCACATAAAAGGCTGGACTGAGATCTATAATCTATTCTATTAGAACTACACAACATCCTATATAAATTAAGCCTATTTTTATATATGAATTTTGGAATATCACCAACAGCTACTTTTTTCTTGTTATTAACTATATTTGTTTGCTGCTTCATTGTCATGACAGAGCTTGCTACACCTTTAGTTGAATTACCATACAAACCAGAGAATCTTCAGTGCAATTAGAATAGATTTGAAAATTGTGTAGCCGGGGAAGAGAATCCATTATTAGTGTATGACGTAATACGCGATCCAACAGAGGACTCTACAGTTGAGGTGGACTACAGCGGTGTATCGATGCTGTTGAATCAAATGGAGTTGGATTTTATTAAATTAAAGCGTATGCAACTTCAGCGTCAACATTTTGAAGTGTGCATAACTCGTAAGATCATTCCGAGAGGGCTGCGTATCTTGAAGATGCCCTCAACAGGTACGATGTACCCAGACTTATTATATAGATGGCAACAAATTAATATTGTTACCAGCATACGCTATATGTTACTACTGAATGAGTATTTTTTACCGGAGGAAGTTGCATTGAGGGCACGGATAAGAGAACAATAGCAACATATTAATGAAACATATCCATGCAAAGCTGTTGATAAAGGTTTTGAAAAACTCTTAGATAATGTGTACTTATTTGAAAATAAACTTCTGGAACAAAAACAAAATAAGATCCAAAGAGATACTATAGATTTTAGTAACGGACAGGTCTTCAATTGGCCGAGGGCTAATACTGAGAAAAATGGACATGGGAAGGTAGATAAAGCTAAAAATATGGACAGAAATATAGATAAAAATGTGCATAAAAATGGATATGAAATTAAATCTGCATGTGTTGACAGTATTGCTTTGAATAACCCACTATCTAAAGGTAACAAAAGTTCAGTAGTTAATGTTAGGAACACAGTTGTTACCACAGCAATTGTACATCAAGGAGATGAAATAAATGAGTTACCTCAATCAACACCTAGCATCATTGATGCAGGTGAGACAGGAATTGCTCATGATATTAATGTGATAGAGTCAACTGAAAAACCCATTTCATCTAGTGACTCACTTGATAGGCTTAACTTAGGAGATGGGTCAGTTGAAGGAAGGTTTATCACATGACCAAAACTGGCTCCATGGGCTTGATTGAAATGGCCCCTTTCCCGATAGCAGATATTTGGAGAGGGGGGCGGGACCGTTCTATGAGCAGGGGGAGACAAAAAAGAAGGATGGTCGAAGAGGATTATGTAGTTCCGACTCTGAAAAAAATGTGGGGAAAGACAATCAATTGTTGACATGGAATATTTCTAGTAGATACCTTACTGAAGAAGAAATTAATGTCTTAGAGAAAGGACTAATATTTATACCTTCCACTAGAAGTGACATTACAGACTTAGTGGTGGACCTTAAATTATTTGTTCGAAATATACAACTGAAATTGGACTTTGGTAAAACAATAATAGCCAATGAAGGACACTCTTTTAAGAAACCTAGTACATACATACCCAACTTACATCCGCTAGTAGATGCATACTCGAAATTAGTAGAAGAGAAACTACATGAACATGATAAGATTAACAGACATAAGAAATGGTATGGGAATTTACACCCTAAATTAAGATCAGCTCTAAAAACACTTTGGAATGATCCCAGTATTGTGATTAGACCAGCAGATAAGGGGGGTCCCATAGTTATTATGGATAGTGATAGATATATCTCAAGTATGACTGATATGTTGAGTGATACCCATTATTACTGTCGAATAGGTTTAGATCAAATAGACAGGATTATCAATAGAGTTTCTACATCCTTATTAGATTATCATTGTAATGGGAAAATTAATGACAAATTATATGACTACTGTTCGATTAGCAAGCCAATGGTACCTTGCATACAAGGAGTGCCCAAAATACATAAACATCCTCAATGTCCACCTATGAGACCAATGGTTACAGGGCGAGGATGGATAACAGAACCTTTGTCCCTGTACTTAGAATCTAAATTAAGACCTATAGTGAATAAATACACATACATATTGAGAGACACTAAGCAATTCTTATTAATGTTATATGATGAATTGAAAGATGTCTCTGTTGATGCCAAATATTGGCTGGTAACACTTGATGTTCAGTCCTTTTTCACTACCATCCCGAATGATGAGGGAATAGAATGTGTTTGCAGGTGTTTACTGACCAATGAAGTACCATCTGAAATTCATGTTGATACACTATGTGAATTGTTGGGGTAGTTCTGGCTAATAATATTTTTACATTTAGTAACCAGGTTTACATCCAAAAAGATGGCGTAGCTATGGGCTCTTCGTGTGCCAATAGCTACACCAATCTTGTCATGGCTGACTGGGAAAGGAGGTGTCTGTTTACATTAAATAGTTTTAAGGACTATGTTAGATTTTATGTACGATTTGTTGATGACCTCTTTCTCATATGGAAATCTGAAGGGGCTAAACTGCACCAATTTTTATAACAGGTGAATTCATTGACATACTATCTGAAATTTACTATGACGGCATTGGAGAAGTTTGTTTCATACTTAGATGTTTATGTAGAGAGACTACCAAATGGTCTTTTAAATACTGGGGTATATAGGAAATCATGTTATAGAAATTCATTATTGCATAGATCTAGCATGCACCCAAGGTTTGTCTTCAAGAACATTGTTAAAGGGCAATCCATGCGGGTTTCTCGTTTGAATTCTACTGATATAGGATATAATACGGAATTACTTAGCCTCAAGCAACAATTTATTGATAGATCTTATAGTCTCGAAGAAATTAATGAGGGCCCTTTGGGTGTTGACACACTTAGAATGGGTAGGGCGTATCCCTACTTTGCTGACAGAAACAATTGTATCCAAGGTATAGACAATTTACATGATAAAAATAATAAAGCAGATGAGGGATTCAGAGTATCTATCATACGCAAGATGTGAATGCTATAAAAAATGCTTACTTGAAATATTGGGACATCTTAAAAGTGGACCCATCTATCCGCATATTGGTTGGTGATATTCCAAAATTCATATAATATTCCTAAGGCTAGCTGTGATACCCAACATGTTGTCTGTCTTGCTACATGCAGGTCTTGCCCAGCTTTTATGTGGGTAAGACTGATAGGCGACTCAAAGACAGAATAAGAGAACATCTATATAATATCTGGGTTAAATCAGACAAAAATGCATTATCTAAACATGTTTTGGACACATTTATAGAACACACATTCAAGTTTATGGTAGTTCAAATTAACCAGCCCAAGAACTGACCTGGGCTGAATGACAGGATACCCCTCAGACCCATTTTGAAGGGAAGGAAGCTCAGGACATAAATGCTACCATTCTTATGTTGACCTTATAATATCTATTAACTCAAATTGTTATAATGTGTCTCATAATGCACTGTCATACAGATTGTTCATAATTATACATTGTTTTTATTGTGTACATATATTCGTCAGAATATGAAGTAAGAAAGATATTCAGCATATAGCAATTTAATTATTGCTTTTAATCGTGCATATATTAACTGCATTAGTTAAAAGAATTTTTAGTATCACTGCATAGGTTAGTTGTTTTTATTTATTATTTGTTATGTTACTTTTAGGTGCTACTTGTTAAATGATTAGGAGGATGTGATGTCATTATCTATTTGTATATATATTGGTTATTTTGAAATGATTACTTTTTGGCCTGAGGAAGCCCTTTGAGTGAAAGCACTTGCCGTGTTCTTACATTATTAAAAGGATTTGGTTTTTATATTGTCCTTGGATTATCTTTGGTGAAGTGAATACTGCCTGTTATTATGAACTGTTTCATCCATTTGGATTATATTGCACCTTTATATGGTGTATTTGTGCACTCAGCATAGTGGATATCGAACGCTACAACAGACTGTTTATTATACTCCATTTATGTGGAGCATATTGCTCTGCCGTATAGTTCTCCTGTGCACTATTTCAGTTTTTAGAAATTTAGTTTTGACAAATTCAATATGGTAATCCATCAAGCGCTTTCGCCTGAAACTCTGTCAGGCTTTTTCAAGATATTCACAACAAGAAAATACCCTGCTTTAAATAATCCCTTCAATAAGCATAAATTACAAACTTGTTAAAATTAATTGAAACAATCAAATCTAATTGAGTGACTAAATTAAACACATTTAAATACATTTAAATATGGTTGTGTGCCAATGCCTGCTGAGTAACCTAAGAAAATCAAATTGTTGGTGTACATTATACTTTTAAAATATTTAACGATACATTTCTCTACATAACCTTTAATAGAAATGTTTCTTGTATCATTAATACATGTGAGTATGACTATAAACATACCTACGAAAAAAATAAAAGTAAAAATAAAAATAGAAATATAAGTAGAAATACAAAAATGGGGAAATATTAAATAAGTGTAGTGTAGTAAACTATGAAGGTGTGTTAATATACACTACTTATATTTCTATTTTTATTTTTTTCGTAGGTATGTTTATATTCATACTCACATCAGAAAAATACGCACTCATTTTACTACACTGAGTATGCCTAGCTGCATCACTGAAATAGTTCTAAACGGTGTGCTCTTTCTGTAATAAAGTTTTCAAGAGATGCTCATAAAAATCTTCTTGTATCAGTAAAATAGCTTGCCTAGCTGCACCATTACTGTCTTTTAATGGACAATCAGTTTTGGGTATTGGACTTGTATGACCTTTATTAGTATTCCAGCAGTGATGCAATGCACATGGACTTTTCCTCATCTCTGCAGTTGTGCATCCATGTAATTAGTATATTTAAGTAAGGAAAACTGTGAAGTAAATTAACTGAAGTAGAAGTACAGACAAGACATTTTTTTATAACTTTTAGGTTTGAAACCTGAAGCCGCTGTGGTATAGCAGTAGCGTTGTTGCCTCACAGCAAGAGGTTCTCCTGTTCAATTCTCGGCTGGAGTGCCTTCTGTGTGGAGTCTGCATGTCCTCCCCGTGGAATAGTGGCCTATGAAAGACATGCGTGAATGGGCGCGCCTTCGCTGAAGGTTGGGCATCGGGCTGGCAACTCGGCACCATAAAAATCGACTGCCAATCATTAGCAGTCTGGAGTTCTGCTGTGGCGACCCCTAACTGGGAAAAGCCGAAAAGACAAACAACATGTTGGTTTGAAACCTAAATAATTTTTCAATCCGTTGAAGCTAGAACCAGTTGAGACTCAGAAAAACACAGTAGAAGTAATTTTTCTGATGTAAGGCTGGCCAAGTTGCCAATCACAGATGGAACAATAACCATTTCTTCCACCATAGTGGACATATGACCATCCTGACTGCTAGGCTACCAACCATAGATGGAAAGATGACTAGAACCATGGCCACGTCCACAGAGCGAAGGATAAGGATGTTTGCCTACGGGTTGGCGAATAAACACAAAATAATTTCTAGCTGTATGATAACCATGTCACAAGTGTTCCATTACCCAAGGATCTTACTATTCATGTCAGGAAGCCAAATATATTACTGCCACTGAGTCCTGGAAATCAGACACTACCCAGACATATGGCTTGAGACATTCGTACAAACAGGCTGCTGATCCTGCTCATAAATGCTATCCTAAGTGTCTGATATTAACTAAAGCTCAGCTCAACTATAGAGATCTTGTCCTAAACACACAAAGTTCTTTTTTCCGGATCTCTTAAAGGAAATTAAAAAGTTATGTTGTACTCAGAAGTATACTAATGCTATTGCAAAATGATGTGTTAAAGTAATGATAACATATAATGAATTCAAAATATACAGTTTAGTATGTGATACTGTTCCAAGCTGACACCTTTGAACACAATTGCATGTGAGAAGAATAGATGTCTACTGTATATAAGAAGTGCTTTACTGGGAATGATGCCTTAATTATAATAACTGTTTTATATAATATACTAGTTACTAATCCTGCCACAAAAAGTCTGAATGACTAAATATTGACAAAAAATACTGACACTCACTAATGCAGACAACTAAAAATCCCAAACACACAGCGTTAACAAAAATTACAAACCATCCATACCCCACACTTAATTCTTTGCAAAAGAAAGACAATCAGCCACTTTTTTGTGATCAGTTTAGATAGATAAAAAAGAAAGAAAAAACAACAACCTAATGACACCATCAGAGATAATTTGTCTGAAAAAACAGTACTGTTGGAAAAGGGGATTTCAAAAGGTAAGATGTACATTTGGGGTTAGAGACAAGGACAGAAACAAGGTTAGAGTTAAATATGAGATGGATAGGCAGGGGAGCTTTACTTCCCAGCACCACCTTACTCATGGGTGCTAACTCTAACCCTACCCCTGCCCTTAACTCTAACCAAGCACGTTACATTCTGAAAAACTCTTTCTCTAACAGTACAACTACACAACACACTTGGACACCCTTACCCAAACAGTCCCTCCTTCATCTGTTGAGAACACTAACATTTGGTAAAATGAACTTTCGATAAAAAGAAAAAAAAGAAAAAGTTCCCTTTGTTGCGAAGATGTATGGCTGTCAATGTAAATTGCATCCATATATTTATATACATATACAATTTGTACTGAACTTTAAATACTCAGAAGCAAACCCACTCAAACATTACCCTAAAACTGAAGCCCAAGCAGTTATTTTTACCCCTGACCCCGGCATCACTCCTGTTGGTGACTTGGACCAACACTTCCCCATGATATTTGTAGCCAGCCTGATTGAGACAGGTATGTTGAGATAGTGTAAGAACTGCCTTATGCCGCCTTATGATTATCTATTGCTTAAATACAGTGTGAGAGAGATACATATACAATATCCTTGGAGGGAAATATCTCACCCACAGTAAATTCAGACACCAAAGTCCTCAGTAGTACACAACACATTATACCTCTCCAAGGTCATCACAATATACCTAATCCAACATATGCTGAGATTCTAAAGATTATTTTGACTAAAACTCAAAGACCTCCAACATACAACACAGGCACAAAGCACACTCATCATATTAGATGGGTCTACTTCACATGATCGACAGCTCAAATGTTCGGCTTTCATATGTCCGAGACCATATGATCGAACATTTGAAACATTGACCATGTAAAGTAAACACCATAACACAAAATAAAAAAAACACTAACTCTGTTTAGCAGAGGGGCAAGCCTCCCTTCACCCCCCCCCGCTACTTAAATATACCAGCTCTGAGATTGCACTACATTGCGGTAACGGGAAATCTTCCCGTTCCGCATTGTATGAATATCTCCATTCAGATCGGTAGAGCTTTTGAAAGGTCGATCATATGGTCTCGGCCATATGAAAGTCGATCTTTTAAAAGTTCAATCATCTAAAGGGGACCCTATTAAACATACTTCATCACGCAGCACAACTAGTCCCTAAATCACAGATGCTGAGCCAGTAAGGCAGGCATGCACCCAACCAAACACTCTTGTTATAGGTGACTCCATTGTAAGATATACGGATGTGCCTCTTACCAGGCTGAGAAAGGAAAAAAGTGAAGGTTAGCTGCATGTCTGGTGCCAGGATCCATCAGATCATGCATGCACTCAAGTCCTTAAACAATAAGTACCTGTATGACTGTGTCATAACCCATGTCAGTGTGAATGACCTGAGATGTACCTCATTGGACTATATGAAGAGAGACATGATGGAGCTCTCAGACTGCGTGTCCAAGGCAGGTATGAGCTTGGCACTGAGCAGCATTCTACCTTCTCCAACGATGATGCTGGGATATCAGCAAAAAATAATTGACTTCAGTAATTGGCTAAGTTGTTGGTGTCATTCAAAGTGGGTCAATATTTGTCTGCCTGGGAGGATATGATCAACAGACCACTCTGCTTTGCTAGAGATGACTTGCATCTCTCCCTTCTATTGTTTTGATTATTGGCAAAGACATTGCCCACCCCATAGTGCCTTTTTTAGACAATGCCAATGTGATAAACATACCAACATAGCAAAACAAGTAAAGTTAAATATGAAGGTGTTACTGATCAATGTTAGGAGCCTAAACAAAAATCTCCAGTCGTTACACACTCTTCTCACCCTGGAGGACATTGACGTCTGTGTAGTGACTGAGACATGGTTTAAAATAGTGGAGAGCACTCCGGTTGTGCAGAGCTATAATGTCAACCAAACTTTTAGACCAGCTACTAAGCAGGAGGGGAGGAAAGGTAGAGGTGTCTCAGTCTGCATAAAAGAGAATAACATCAAGGCTGGCAAAGCAGCATGATGCACTACTGCTGCTTCATGTCCAAATAACCATCACAAAGGTCCCATGCCACACATTAACTTGCCATAGAATTCCTGCTATGACATAGGAAAGCCACAACACCTCTCTACAGGAACTAGAATAACTCAGCATCAAAACCAATACCATTTTCCCTTGGTGATCTAAATTATCCAACTATAGACCAGAAAACCTACACCATCTTTACTGCACAAGCACAGAGATTCCTGGACTTTGTCAATACAAATGCCCTTGAACAATTAGTCAGATTATCCACTAGAGGGAATAACATCTTGGATCTTGTTCTTACTAATATGGAAGCAGTTTGCACCATCCCTTGTGCATCTTCATTACTTGTTAGGTCTTACCATAAAGCAGTTTCCTTCAAAATAAAATTGAAATGAGATCCCTGCCACACAAGATACCTTTAGAAATTTCTTTAAGACAAACTACTTACTCCTAAGAGATACTTTGCCAAGTTTTAAATCCTCACCAAACCCAGTTTACACCACGGAATACACAGAAGCATACACCAACACACTATACCAGTATGTAAGAAGATGCTTAGATGCAGCTGTATGCTGTAGGAACAAGTAAAGGGGAACTCTAGAAGCAATGCACATGGTGGAACCATAACATCAACAAGCTTTATAATAAAAGAAAAGTATTTAGACCAAAAGTAAGAAGAGTAATTCCCAGAATGTTATAGCCTTTGTCACTGAAATGAACAAATCAAGAGCTTAAAAAAAATCCACCAAAGCCATGTTGGAGGCTAAAATAGCCACCCAAGCCAAAGACAATCATAAGGAATTTTTTAGTTATGTTCATAATCTCAAAAGCACAATGCAGCAATGAGATGAGCTGATTATGAACAATGTTACCTACGCTGAAGCTGAAGATATAGCAAACATACTGGCTAATATATTTAGTTCTCACTTTACCCCTCTCTCCCCTCCGCTTGTCCCTCAAGATATACCTGAAACTGGCTCAACTCTAGCTATCAAACAAGACCAAGTCCTAAAAGTGCAAGCAAAAGCTAAAAATACTGCATCAGTGGGTCTTGGCAGTATCCCCTGGATGCATCTTAAATAGCATGAAGCATAATTTAGCCACAGTTCTAACAACACTGCTTAATTTCAGCATCCATACAGATTTTGTACCAAGTGAATACAGAACAGTTACGGTCATTCCCCTGCATAAGTGAGGACCTTCTGCAGACCCAGGCAATTACAGACCCACAGGTCTGACCAGTCTCATATTCAAACCCATGGAAAGACTTATCATGGAACAAATCAATCAGGACATTGAGAACCTTCAAACGCTGGACCCATCTTAGTTTGGATTCATCAAGGGCAGGTCAAGCTTATTCAACCTGGTGGCTTTTTCCGTAAAGGTCAGCAAAGCAATGGATGAAGACAAAATGGTACACACCACATACTTCAACCTGGCCAAAGCTTTTGGCACAATTTCCCACTCAGGGATAGTAGAAAAGCTAAATAAACTGGGAATAAACCTTTATGTCACCCACTGGATTGCCAACTGGCTCATATATGTCACCAGTAGAGTCCCCCATCGATCTGTGCTGAGAAATCTCCTGATTGGCATCTACTTTCTGAAGTAAAAGCCAATACCAAAGGGCTCTGGCTGACTGAGTTTACATACTAGCTAGCAGCAGTCATTGAATCCCCAAATGACTTAGCCATCTTGCAGAAAGATTTGTCCCAAATAAATAGCTGGTGCCAAATCATGGACTTAAACTAAATGCCACAAAATGCATTATTGTATTCTTATGGAAGTCATCTACTCCAGGGAAATAACACATTGACATTACACCCCTAAGAGCTGACACAGTTGTTTGGGATTTGGAAATTATTTGGACAGTGACCTAACTTTTAACTAACGTGTCCATTTTTGAAAGAAAGTCCTTCTATATTGCACAGCTTATAAACAAAGGGATTGTGTCTAGATCTAGGGATGTCATTGTCCCTCTACTTAGCCCTCATCAGGCCAGTCATTGACTATAATGCACCCCTTTGGCATATATCTGTCCAGACACATGCAACAACTGGTACACCCACCCACACTGATATCTTATAAAAGGGTACAATCCCTAAGCAACATGTCTTACATGGACGGACTCAAAGCCCTGTATGCTCAGTATAATACAGATTGCTAAGAGGTGACTGTGTCTGGCATACAAGACATCCTGCAACCCATTACTGACAGACTGACTGCACATCAGCAAGTCTAGTGACATCAAAAATACTTAATCTAGGGATCTAAACCTCTTCTGCAAAATCAGCAGAATGGTTTGGACTGGCAGGTATATCTTGCAGAGGATAACACTGTTGTGAATAGAATCCCCAGCCACATAAAACAAAGTTCACTCTTGTCCATATTCAAATGCAATCTGGATCTATGGATGAGAAATAAAAGTCTATCCCAGGACTGCCCCTGTACTACTGATGAGACAGAGGCATCTCCTAAATGATTTATCCCATGCATGGGTCCCCTCAAATTATCTGTGGTATGATTCTGGTTATTCTCATTAGGGGTAATATACAATTATCGACTATGGAGTGGATAAGGCCAATAATAAACAAATGGAATAGGTGAATTTGAGCACAAAAAGGGGCAACTGGCTAGTCTTAAAATTGCACGCAAGAGCTGACAGCCTAGTACTTACCTATGAATCTACATACACACTCACACATAGTTACACATATGTGTTTTATTATATTTATTTTTATATGGTTACCGGGTGAATGAACTAATCCAAGGACCCCTTTCAGTAATGACCCAGGCCACAAGGCAGAGTTTACACAGTAAAATATATAGAAATATAATGATTAAATACATCAATAGCAAAAAGTACAAAGATAACATATGCACTAATATTAACATGTTTATCACTATAATGCTCTAGCTAAACATATAATATATATATATATATATATATATATATATATATATATATATATATATATACATACTTCAAGTGAACATTGGAATATTTTGTCCCAGAGTTTTTTGTTATACAACATGTAACTCATATTGGGATGTGTTTTAGCAAGTACTGTTAAATGTTACAGAGTGTATTAATAATCATTATTACTTCTCAATGGCTTAAATAAACAAATAACAGGAAATTTACTGTACATAGATACTACTGAACCTGTGTGAATGTTATCTGTAGACACACTGCCGGATGGTGTGCACTTCTCCATACAGTCTGAGCAGCAGTAAACAGCATGAAGGCTCACGTGTCTCTATGCAGTTAAAGGTTGTGCAGACAGAACGCACATTAGGCATGTCACAGAAGACATGCAGTTACTGATTAGATGAGGTATCAACAGACTCAGCCTGAGTACCACTACCAGGTTGGGGTGCCTGATTGTAAAACATGCGGTACTGTGTGGGCTGCTATAATTCAGCCTAAACTGATGCTCATTTGCATGTAACAGTATTGCTGTCACCACTAGATGTCAGTGTTGACTACAACCCCAATACTGTACAAATGGGTCACAAGCACACAAACACAAGAACGCAGAGAAATAAGCTCACTGACTAAGCATTTAAAGATGAAATCCAAATCCCTGGGTAGTTAGTCACGTTTAATCGCCTGGTATGTGATCTCATGTGAATTTCATAATGTCATGAAATAACTTCAGAGAATCAGCAGGAAAACAAGCAGGACATTCTTTAGGAAGGCACACCCATACAAGGTGGAAGCATAAGAGATTTAACACTCTGAAGAAACTAGCCACAGTGGTAATAAATTGACAGGTAATAAAACAATGACAAACGGGATGCCAAGGTCACTGCTGCTAATAAATGTAACTTCTTTATTCCGTAACAAAACAGGTATCTTGATCCTGGACCTATTCTATGCAGAAGCTGGGCTACACAGGATGGACAGCACATAAAGCAGAAAATATAAAGCCTGCACACAGGAGAATAACAAAAATAATAATAATAATAATAATAATAATAATAATAATAATGATACAAAAAAATCCATACATGGCAAAAATATGTAGTACACAAAGTAGCTGATATCACATGACAGACTTTCTTTGGCAGCACTGAGAAACCTTAGAAGCACAGAGAAATCATATGACCAAGGGAAGCTGAAGAAAAATGATCATCAGAAATAGCAAATAAAATGCATCTTTTGTGAGATACAAAGATGATAAAGGTGAGGAGGCACAAATGGGCCCATATGGAGGAAGACATTAGGCATGAACACAGGAAAAAAGAATGACAGAAGACGTGTGTAGTGTAGGCGCAGTTAAAGAACACAGAGACAGCAGTTATACCATAAGCTGGAAAACAGGGAGAGTCTTACTGTAAAATCAAAAATACCACAAACAAATTTGCCATGCTTATTTTAATCTTTCTTTGATTTAGTATAAATTCCATTAAGATACCATTATAAAATAACAATGAATAGACAATAGTAAATAGCACAAAATGTTATCTTCCTGACAGTAACTTAAAATCGAATGACATTTAAAATATGCTGGTGTGACTGTTGTTTGTAGCTCAACTCACTGAAGACAAATTCCTTGAGAATTCCAAGCTAAAATAATAAAGAAAAAAAAAAGTATAATAAATTAAAAATCCCAAAGGCATTGCTATACCACATCGTTCTTCACTACTGAAATCAACCTTGTAGTAAAAATATAGCAAACAGGCTAGGTGTGTAGGCCTTTGGGTGGAATTCACACAAAGCCTATACAGAATGCAAGGGTTTTGGTGTGGTCACCAGTAATTTTCAGCAAGGTGTTGCTGATTCAAACATGCTACTTGCACTGGCTTGTACTGCAGAGTAAATAGGTCAGGCATGTGAGAGCATACAGTGTATGGAAATGGTATTGTGTAACCAAATCACTGAATAATGAGATATTATTAATAAAAGGAAAAAATGGCCTGATTCACAGGCATAAGCATGCGTAACTGTGAAACTCTTCCAACGTCTTTTTGCAGAGAGAAAAAGTGCACCAAAAGTGCCTACACTGACTCATGTAGCCATATTTTAGATGTAGCAATACTTGCTAACCAGCATTCACTTGCATTAACAGCAGCCAGTGCTGACAAGGTCATGTGCTCCTGAAGGGCTAGGGCATCAAACCTCTACAGTCAGTGGCTGACTTACCATATCCTGATGAAGGACGAGAGTGTGTCTCACAACAGTGTGGACAAGTATGACACCAGCAGCTTGGCCAATGCATTTCACTTACATGCTGAATCTGTGAGAATGCATGGTCTCCCTACATCCATGGATACTTAGGTACATATAGCTCTTAACATCTTTGGTTCAGGGACTTTTATAGCAACCTACTGGAAATTTGGCAAGCATTTATTAAGTTTCTCAATATGCTGCCATATGTAAAGTGGATTTATAGTTCACTAGAACTGCAGACACATCCAGTTTATGCATGGCTGCTAAAATGTTCAATAGCTCATGGTAGTACTGGATGGCATAAATTACACTCATGTGGCAATAAGGGCTTCACCTGTCTACAGGAACAGAGATATATTAATACAAGAGGCTATGTCTCCCAGAACTGCAAGGTAATCTTATTTTGCACAAGGTATTATTTCCTGTGTGTGTGCATGCGCGTGCGTGTGTGTGTTTATATGCACGTGCATGTGTGTGTGTGTGTGTGTGTGTGTGTGTGTGTGTGTGTGTGTGTGTGTGTGTGTGTGTGTGTGCGCACGTGCATGCATGTGTGTGTGTGTGTGTGTGTGTGTGTGTGTGTGTGTGTGTGTGCACGTGTGTGTATGTGTGTCTGTGTGAGCCTGTGTGTGTGTGTGTTTGCGTGTGTGTGGGTGTGTGTGTGCGCACATGCATGTGTTGTATGTGTCATACCATTCAACTGTCCAGATTTTCATAGAATGTCCAAATTTTGCCTCATATTTTTGGTCTGTTCCTCAGATAATTTTTGGTTTTCTGGCATTGAGGATTGAAAAAAATAAGATATATATATATATATATATATATATATATATATATATATATATATATATATATATATAGGTCTACATCACATGATCAAATGTTCAAATGTTCGATTTCCATATGGCTGAGACCATATGATCAAACATTTGAATGTTTGAAAATGTGCAGTAGACCTGCAAAACACAAATAACAAAAAATAAACTGTGTATAGCAGGGGGACAAGCCCCCCTGCACCTCCCATACTCCTGCAACTTAAATATACCAACTCCGAGATCGCACTACAAAGAGGACAAAGGAAATCTCCCAGTCCGTGCTGTATGCCGATTCCCGTTCAGAATTTCAAAGTTTTAAAACTTCGAACATATGGTCTTCGATCATATGGGTTTTGAAGTTTTAAGATTCGAAATTCTGAAGGGGACCCATATATATATATATATATATATATATATATATATATATATATATATATACACACACACACACACACACACACACACACACACACACACACAGACACACACACACACACACACACACATATATATATATATATATATATGTATATATATATATATATATATATATATATATATATATATATATATGTAATTTCCTTAGTTAAACCCATCTGCTCACCAAAGATTTCTGACAGAGTAACTGTACGGGATTTTTGAAGTATCTGTCAACTCATTACACTCCTAAACATATGTTCTCAGTTGCCTTTTTCTTCCTCATCACAGCTCCAACAGTTGTCATCTACCTGAGGAAAAATTATTTGGGGTCTGCTTTGGGTATAAAAATACCTATTCAAATACTTCCAAGCAAAGATCCTAAATCTTACAGACTTTGTTGCATACTTGGGAGCCATACATATGTCCTCCCATTGTTTCCTTGTGAATTGCTTTTCCAATCTCACTTCCCAACCTTTTCTAACCTTCTCTGATTTATTCATATAGGTATTATTCAATATTTTATATGACCTACTAATTACCCCTTTTTTAATAACTGCTTCTGTTCTAGATTTATCTAAAAACTCTACCAGAGCAGGACTTTCACTTTGGATTTCCTTATCGCTTTCTCTTTCCTATACTATGACATCAGTCTCTGATAAGAAAGGCAGTCTCTAGCCTGCAGTCCAGATGTCTTCTTGGCCTCTTCCCATTCTATTAACATTCCCTTGCTAGTTATTTACTCCCAAAGTCTTGGTTCCTTTAGCAGTTTTCTCCAATAAATTCCAGCCCCCTGTTGCCTATTAGCTGTACCCAAAATTGCAGTCATCCCCTGTTGGCAAAATCTCCTTTCTTCATCCTCATGTTGGCTTGGTTCTTAAAATGCTTTCTACTGATTTATGAATATAATATTCTGTATGGCTACTGTTATTCTCCTTAAGGATTTGCATCCAAAATCCCACTCTCTCCTTACTTCTTGATTTTCCCCATTTCATCATAATCATCATCATCATCATCCCTTTCCACTTTGAATTATAGCTTCTGTTAAACAAGTGATGCTTAACTGTGCAGCTTTAAAATATCCATATTCAAATCAAGTAATCCCAAACCACCTTTTTCTGCTTAAAGAATCATCTTATTCCACTTCACCCTTGCTCTCTTACCCTCCCAGATAAAATCCGTTAAATCATTAATTACTGTCGACAACTTCACCTCTGGTTGATAAAAATATTCCCGACTTAAATATAAAACTAAAGGGACTAAAAGCATTTTCACTGTTTGTATCTTGCTTTCCATATCCACACACAAGAGCGTCCACTTTCTCAGATTTTGTATTATCTTTTGTTTAGTGCCTTCCCACATATCCTTAGTTGCCATAACAAAATCCTTTTTAATCAAAGTGAAGATTTTTCTTTATCTCCTTCACAAGGACTTCAGGCAGTTGCTACCTGGTCACTGTGATGGACCTTTCAAGAAGGGGGATGACTGACCTTACCCAGAAACTATCTACAGTCATAAGCATTCCATCTACAGCTAAATCCAAACACCTTTATGGTGTCATCAGGTACTGTAGTCTTCACCTACTGCAGGAGTGAGAGGCAGAGGTTAAAACAGCATGAAGAGACATATTATACGATTTTTTTAAATGCTTTCTTTCTAATAATTGCATATGACTCAATCAGTCAGCTTAACTGTGTGTACTTTTCAGCTCATAAATAGATACAACCTATCTAGAAAATCTGTACAGTTAAGAGGTATAGTAAGCTGTCACTCTTGGGTGAAGCGATAGTTGCAAGATAGGATGTGCAGGGTTGCTATCTACTTTAGAGTTGACTATACTCCCATGATATGTCACATTTATGGCAATGTCTTCATTGTTTCACCAGTATTCATGCCTGGCTGAGAAGAAATAAGAGGAGGTTCAGATACCTTCACCACAATCTCTGTCTGATGTGATACATGGTGGGTCTGATGCTGGAGAAGTGGTTGCCTCACCAGGTGGGGATGATGGCCTCGGACACCCATGTTTCACTGCTGGTGGAGCTGACACAGCTGCAACATCTGGTGGAAGTGCAGGTAGAGCATCAGGCTGGTTATGATCCTTAGCAGCTACAGTCTCCCCCAGAGTAAACAGCAGATTTGCTGAACTGGAAGGTCTTGACCATCTAGACAATGGACAAACAGGAATCCCTAGTCATCCCTACCTGGAATCACCTGATAATGATAATTCACAGTGGGTTGATCTCTAAGATGCCTTGACAGCCCAGCAGTTGCCAGCACCCCACCATATTCCCTACCCTGAGTGATCTCCTTCCTAATGTTTCATGCTACATACCTTGTGCATGGTCCAATACCTCCATCCTCATTGCGTACCCGTTGTTTGTATGTGCTCATCTCTTGTCACCCAAACTTGAATTTGCAAATTCATCTCTGTTTTCTCTATTACTTACCATGAAACCAATGCAACTTGCTACAGCTGCTCTGTTTTATCACTATTAATTAGCATATCTGAGCTGAGCAGGCATGCTTCCTCAGAAGCATTACTGTTAGGATACATGTGTAATTACTATGTATCTAATTACTAGCATAATGATTATGCTCCAATATCCAGAAAAAAGACAAATCAGTTAAGTGCTACTATAGTGCAAGTCCTGATCTTAACAACCATTAAGCACCCTCTGCTTCACTTGTTAAGACTGGGTATCATGCTAAGTTAAAACAGCAGAACTAGCCAGCAAGCAACAGCAGCAAAATTAAAAACAGATTTGTTTCTGCCTATTGTTTGTGTCAGTAACATTTCTCTGACTTCCTGTAATGTACAAGAGTATGTTACTGCCTTTCTGAAAGTGCTTGCTAAGTGCTTTATGGCTTTCAAAGCTGTCAAAACACTCAGTGCTTTTTTTCTGTAACTAGTATTACATGGAGCAGATAGAGCTCCATGCAATACAAAGAATGATCAGGTCTCTGATCATAACCTGATATTACGTGTTTTCTTGAGGTGAATTTCTTGGCATCTATGTATTGAACACATAATAAGCCAGTTATAATTAGCAACCTGTTCAGAATCCTCTAGTTCTTGAGCTACACAGTGTTGCCCTCTTGTGCAGGTGCTGCGCAACTGCACAGCGAATGCTTATGAATGCGAGAACTTGTTTCTCCCCTTCATAAAATATAGCTTTATTAATTTCTTCTTTTGTGTGGGGTTCAACTAATTTGCCTGTCAGGAAACTGGTTTTAGTGTAGAATTCTTTAAACATTGACCATCACTGAAATGGGCTTCCAAGAACTACAACATATTCTTAAGATATTTTCTCTATATCTTATATGAACCACAAATATTTTATATATAGATTTCATTACCCAAGTAGTTAAAGGGAAAAGGCACAACTATTTTTAACAGATTATGTATTAGCATTATATAACACAGACAAGTCTCATAACATATGTCACTGCCTTCGCCTCCCATTCCAAAATCTGTTTCATCTTTAATTCCTTGATATACAGGGCATGCTACTTCCAACCACAGAGTCTGTACATATAATTAGCAGGGCGGGGGGGGGGGAGAGGAATGGGTGCAAGGAGTTTGCCCCCTAAAAATAAAGAGTTTACTCTTTTTTTTTTCCTGATTTGGTGAATTTCGAATAGTTGTTTTCAATAACTTGCAGTTCAATATCTTGCTCATTTGAGAAAGCAACACATATACATTTTAAACCATATTCCATAACCCCAAGCAACATGTTTGTATGGTCATCTGGGGGGATAGATGAAGCAGCCAGCAGCCTGTTCAACTATCCTGGGGGCAAGGGGCAGGGAAAACCACTACCTGTACAACTTGTAGTAGAGAACTACGGGTTACGCAGGTGGCAGTGGAGAGATAGGATCTCCTAACATTATCACATGATCCACTCCTCCAAGCTAGGGGGATTCTGACTAGCTGTGACACAGGATAACTCCTAGTGCTGCATCCCATATCTCCTTAGAGATTCCCTGCTCTCCAGGCACTGCTAATGCATTACAAGATCACCTCCCTGAGTAGTTGGGCAGTCCACCAGATGATAGGGTTACATCATGGGTAGCCTGGAAAGAAGTAGCAGTAGTAGTAGGAAGATCCAGGATGGGTGTGGTTGCAGTAGCCATCAGAACTGCAGGAGGGCTAAGCAGACCAGCTAGGGAGATGCAAAAAAAAAAAAATTGTCCACACTCTAACAATCTCCGTACGCATCATGCATCCACCTGTTCAGGTCCTTAAAGAGTGCTCTCATCAAATGGTGTGCTTGGAATATTGATAAGAAATTACAACCAACTTTGCATATTTCTGAGAAAGAATCATACCTTGTTCCAGTATAACTTGTACCCTCCATTAAAAAATAAACAACCATTTTGCATACTTCCATGTTCTCCCACAGAAACCTTTAGAGACAAGCAGTCATTGTAACTGTGAGGGAGGCCCAACTATCAAACACATAATCTGAGAATTGAGGCACCCATATCTCTACCTCCTTCTTAGGCCAAGATGAAGGCATAACTATTTAGGGTTCCCTCCAAATGAATAACAAAAGAAATTATAGCATAATTCCCATTGCTCAGTCCTTGCCCCTAGAATGAACAAGTGCACTGTAGGGTTCTTATCTCAATCATCTGATGGCACATTAACTGAACTAATCCACCACGATAAACTACTTAAAACCACTATTGGTTAACACCTAAAATTTGATCCATACATTCACCATGTAACCCATATGACCAACCCCAAATTAGGTATGATCTATCGATATGAACAATTTTTGTCTGATTAAGCATGGAAGGCCCATGCTGCTGCCTCCCTCATCCATCTCCTGACATATGCCTCAGCAATCTTTACAGTCAACAAAGATCACAAAATGTAATCAATCCTGCAACAAGATTATAAAGTTTGCCACCGACCTTCTTAACAGAACACACCACTGTGCAGCTCTCAAATGGCTAAACTGGCTCATCTTCCCAAACCTCCTCAAACTCAACCAGTTAAAAATAACACAAAAAATTCTCCACAATCCACATGTCTGTCCCTCTCCCAGCTGTCAACTGCACTGCAATATCCCTTCTTGTGTTCTCCCTTCATCTGAAAAATGCCTGGGAAATGTGATTCCCTCACATACCTGTCATAGGTTTATTGTGCAGGGAACGGGTGCGTGTGTACAAGTTTTGGACCTCACAGTACAGTGGGGCTAGGGAAATATACCCATTCTCCACTGTAGTGCGATCTCGGAGTTTGTATATTTAATTTGTAGTGGGTATGGGGGTATAGGGGAGTGGAGCCCCCCTGCAAAAATGTAGAAAAAGGTTAATGTGCAGTTTTTTAGTATGGCTGCTATGAGTTAGGTTATAGTAGGGAGTAGTGAGGCTATCAATAGTGTGACATACTGTTTTCGATGTTTTGGTCTTTCGGATTTATGGCTGTCGGTTTTGTGGATTTTCGAGTTTTTGTTCTTTAGTTGTTTTGTTCTCGATGTATTGTAGTATGACATTATGGCCATTCGATTAAATGAAGTAGACTCATACATACACACACACACACACATATATATATATATATATATATATATATATATATATATATATATATATATATTTAAATAAGGAATTTTGTTATAATACTGAACCTCAGACATTTATGTGTGATGCTTGATGTTCTGTTGTACACAATTTGTAATTCCTTGTTACATACAGTTTTTGCCAATCAAATAAATTCAGAAAAAGACAGGGTAGTTTACTTTTCCAATTCATCATGATAACATTCCTGGCAATAGCCAGAATGGACCAAAGGAGAGACACTTTAGTTTTTGGTATGGAATCTGGAATTGGAATGTTAAATAAACTCAAAGAGTTTGTAATAGTACAATTGTCTGACCATAAAGCTTTAGCAAAGTTTCTAAATTCTACCCAAAATTGAACAGTCATTTTACACTCTATAATCATATGAAGCCAATTTGAATCCAAACTCTCACCACACCTGCAACATTTAAAAATTTATTTTTTAATAAATTGTGGCAATTTTATGTGGTGTTAAAATAACTTCTATGTAACGAGGTGGCATTATTTATAGACTTCAAATTTTTTTTTATTAGTTTCTGGAAAAGTTTAATTATTGATTTTTGTTGGATATTCCCAATATGACAAATCGAAGACCACAAATTCAGTTCTTAGAATCCTATAAATTACTGATAAGTAAGATAGTGTTATTATCAGTGTTATCAGTGTTATCTTTTTTAAAGCTATAGAATTTCATGATTTTTGTGGTATGCAACACTTCAAAGTTATAGTCTTGTTTTTTAACCAGTATTTTAGTTGAGCTATGTACAAAACGACATTTAATTCTTCAAATCTGACAATTATTTACTTATGTGAAAAAGTGCCAAATGGTTTAACAAGATCAAGAAAAGCAGTGTACATTCTCAGTCCTTCATCAAGTACTATCGGTATATCTTCCATTAAGAAAATATTCAAAAGGTAATATCTCCCCTTAATGGACCCACACTGTTAAATATGCACAGCAACAAGTCTGGTGCATCACTCTAAATAAGGTTCAGTATTAGTCTTCGTATTTAAAACAGAATACTGATCAGGTTCAGGGGGGTCTAAAATTATCTGATTCTGATGTGATTCTGCACAGACCTCATGAACTAAGGAACACAAAGTACATCTAAGGGGCAAAGTGCATTTAAGTGACAAATACTTGTCTTTACGGATATCCTCAAATGTCTAGCAACATTGCTCCTTATGTAACCATTCAAAACCAGGCTAGATTAACTGTCAAAGCTTCCAGTCATCCTACTGCAAGACCTGACAAAACTTATCAGGTAACCGTAAACTGTACTAGAGCAAATTCAAAATGGTGCTTAGACAAATCAAACAGAACCGAAAAATTCTCTTCAGATGCTTCATTAATAACTGTCTCTCTAATTTTCTAAAACAGTTAAAACATTCAAAGACTTCTTTAGCATTGCATCATTCACAGCCCAACCACTTCATTCCTACAATCTTTTATGCTTACCTTTTATCTTTAACATTCTGTTTCATAATTCAGTAAACAAATTCCTCAACAAAAGTGCCTAGAAAACCTCTTTTCCTTTCTTCATATTCATCTTATACTTCTTAAGAAATCTGATATCTATACCTCCAGTCCACTAACTAACATTAACATTTTTCTCACTCAACAGGAATAGCAGCCAAGAAATGAAGATGTGTTGCTATAAAACCCCTCCCCCTGAGTACTGAAGTTGGAGAGCTACATTATTCCTATTAGTAAAAATCTTTGAAAAACTTCTCTGTAAACAAATCACACAACTCTTGCAAGACAGGTTAATTCCTTACTACAAACAGCACAGCTTTAATCCTTGTTGTATTTATTTATTTATGTTCATTGACAGGGAAGTCCAACGGGACCAAAAAAAAAATAAATAAAAATCAGGGGAGGTCTGGGAAGAAAAGTTCCACACAAAATTATTCAATGTTATACAGTAACACAAATAAAAGTAAGATAACAATTGCAGCACAGAGATGTAAGATTAAACCAAAACTTTCAAGGAAGTGCATGACTATAATTCAAATCCAGCAACATTGTGATGAGCATACACTGACATATATTGGATAAAACTTGAGTTACACTGCATTACAGTAGCAGATATTCGTGAGTAATACAGATGGGTACTTCGATTTGATGCCAAAGATCAAGATCAAGTTGAGGCAGAAAGAGAGAATGTACTACAGATGGATATTCTTAAAGGCGAGAGGGGTGTAGCACCTGATTACTGCTTAGGTAAACCTTTACAAGAGATGAATGATATAAGAGAGTTGTATTTTGAAACAGAATGTAGGTTAGGATCCAGAAAATTGCATATAGTAGCATCAAGATGCAGTGAAATAGTAACTAGCAAATTAGACAGTATTTCACATTTGTTAACCGGGTTGGTCTAGCTGAGCACATGCCCATTTTCAGTAGAGACCTGAGGAGAAAAACTCCGAAAGTAAATTCTTTACATAAGCAAAGACAGATTAGAGTATTAATTACTTAGCAAACACTGCAGTAAAAATTACAGCATGATTGTAAACATACACAGAGATATCACAGAAATGTATGGAAATACATATAATTTGAGTACAAGTACAAGGAGAAGTATGTAATATGCAGTTAACAATGAGTAAACTTAGCAAAGATAAAAGAAAAATATGAGGAAGAGAGTGGTCAAGTAGATTACTGACAGGAGCAGATCCAGTTTTTCTGGAAGAAGTGTTTTCTTTTTTGAAGCTGTTTGTTTTGTGTGATGTTTCTCAAGTTAGAGGGGAGGTTGTTCCAGATTTTTGTTATGGATGATCTCTATATGAGATTGCCTGTGGTGATTTTGGGAGCACATGTCTCTAGAAGAAGTTTCTCTGAACTGTGGAGGGGACATGGGGGGATAGTAGGTAACTAGATTGGTGAGAGAGGGACAAGCTGTGGGTTTATTTAGTATGAGGTGGATTAAATGTAGTTGGGATAGTTTAAGATGGTGGGAGAATTCAAGCCATTGTAGCTTGTGGAGAGCTATACCATGGTGGGTAGGATTACAAACATTGGCTGCACATTTGGCAAATTTATTATAGGTTTGTTCTAGCTTGGAAAGTAAACTGGATTGAAGGTTGGTGAGGACTGGTGAACCATAGAGGAGGATTGGAAGGAGATAGGCTTGGGCCGGGGTTTGTCTAGAATCAGCAGAGAGGAATTTTGAGATGCGGTAAAGTATGTCAAGTTTTCGGCTAGTTTTCTTAATTGTTTGGTGAATATGCAAGTCAAAATTTTCAGTTTTTAGTACTTACAGTTAAGTTCTTATCTTGGGATGAGCATGAAAATAGCCAGGAGTTACTTATCATGATTTTTAAAAATGTTTAGTTTTTCAATATGCAAGTAAAGTGTTAGGGAGTTCTGAAGTTTGGGACATAGCAGGAGTAAAGTGGTTTATTTTAAGAGCATAGTTTCCTGGTTGGAGAATAATAGTTTATGGTATTTTGCAGTGCTGGAAATATTTTGGTTCATATATTAGGTTATGTGCAATAAGTAGTCATTAGTATGTAATATATTGTGGGAGTTCTAGCAGTATATTTGTTTAAGGCTATGCACTGGTGACTTTTGTAGGAAGATTGGTGGCAACTCTAGCAATTTTGTTGTAACAGCTGTCTAATTTAATTTTTGTGTGCAGTGAAGGTTAGTCAGGATGAAGGAGGCAGAAAAGAGGGATGGTAGCAAATACATTGATGCAAGACTTGTTCTAGTGCAAAATAGTGCTTACTTTTGAAAAAGTTTTTGGTGTTTTTAACAGCTTGGAGAACGTACAGATAAAATTTTAGGTGTTAATCTATCATGACTCTCAGTAGCTCTGAATGTTATACTAGTTCTATTCTGGAGTCATTTGCGGAAAGTATTATGAAAGATTGTCTTTGGTCTGGGAAATGTTTTGGAGTGAAGAGCATTAGTTTTCTTTTTTTAGGATTTAGAATAAGTTGAGATTTTCTCAGCCATGTTTCAATGGATGTGAAGGAGTCTTGGGATTAGGTAATTAAGTATTGAAAGGGTTAGGACAGAGGGTACCATCATCTGCATATTGTATTTGGTTGCTTGCTTATGTGTATGAAGTTAACTTATAAAGATATTGAATAAGAGGGGCCAAGTACTAAACCCTGTGGGACGCTAATGGAAACTGGTTGGAAGGATGAAAATACAGGAGCCATTTTTCAACATGCTGTCTTCTTGAAACATAGCCATGGAACCATAACAGGGTAAGTGGGAGATGATGAGGGATGAAAGCTCTGTGAGTAGATCTTAGTGAGAGATGATGTAGAATGATTTTGATAGGTCAAGGAATACAGATGATACTAAGGGGCCAGAATTTTTCATGTGGTTTATGGTGTTTCTGAATTTGAGTAAGGCAGTTGTGGTACTATGTTTAGGACAAAAAGCATGTTGGGTGTTGGAGAGGAGGTTATTATGGATCTGGTATTTTAAGAGTTGTGAATAGATTCATTTTACAGCATTTTTAATAGTGGTGCTAAGGTAGCTATCGGTCTGTAGTTGATGAATTCTGTACATGTGCCACTTTTGTGTAGGAATACAACAGAAATAGAAGACTTTTTCTACAGGCAGACAGAATGATTTATAAGGACAGAGAGTGTAGGTGAGGGTGTCTTCTACTTTAAGATACTCAGCAGGTAAATTGTCTGCTGCTGAACAGGTTAAAATTAGTGTGTGCAAACATTTTGTAGTTGCTGATGGGACAGGCTGGAAACTAAATTGATCTGGCTGAGTTTCAAGTTTTTGTGGGATTGTGTTGGGGGGTTATAGTTGAATAACGGTCAGTACTCTACCTTGGTTAATAAATTCAAAATAAATTAATAACTAAGGAGAGAACAGTTTGTATGAAAGGGAAGATGAGTTCGGAATTGATGCCATCTTTGTTGTTGATTGTTGTGAGCAAGGGTTTAATTGGCTAGGATAAAGAAGTTATGGACAAGAATGAAGGACAAGAATGCATTAGATTGCTATGATATTTGTGTTGGAGCAGTTGATAGAAAGATTGCTTTTCGGATTATTTTTTTGTTTAGTAAAGTTTCTGAGATATCTGAAATTTTCATAAGCACTCTATGTCTTGTTTTCTTAAGCCAATTTGTCCATGCTTTCCCTCTTCACTAATAGCTTCTCCTTGAATAAGGATCAATTCTTTGCCTTGGTTAGTAAGTTGTTTGGTTTCTTTAGTTAGCCATTGGGCTGTGTTTGAGTTAATCCTTTTTGTACAGAGTGGAGCATGGTGATTCATTATATTAAGAAATGTGCTGAAATTAGATATTGCTTCGCCAAGGGGTAGAGACTTTAGAGATGACCAATTACAATGTCTTAGGCTACTGTTGAAAGCTATGTTGAATTTTGTGAGACTGCATACTTGTTTGTAGATGACTTGATTTTTTTATATTTAGATGTCTTAATGCAAATGTGAGGAGATGGCCACTTATTGTATCAAGTAAGCATTCAAAAGAGCTTATATTGAGTGGGATGAAGGTAAGAATCCATTCAAGTATGAAATGTCTATTTGTAGTTTTACTGAACCTTGTAGTTGTATTTAAGGGATGGATGAAGTTATAGAGATTTATTGTCCCAGCTGGAAGTGACTGTACTGGTGAGCTGCCAGTCTATGTTTAGATCGCCAAGTGTTACATTGATAGCATTTCTACTGCTTTTTTAAGCTATTATTTGCACTAGCGTAGACAAAAACTTTTACACTGGTGTAACTTTTGTGGACTTAAAATAGGCTTTTAATTTCATCAACTACCAACTTCTCCTTAACGTAAAACTCTACCTTGTCTTACAGTTTAACTCACCCCTTAGACTGCTTTTCTCCCTACAATATGATTCCAGCACATTTGTTGGTACCAGAACCTTGCTTGCATTTTATAAAACTTTCATTTTCTTGCCTTGGAATCAAAGGAAGGGAAAGCTCACCCACTTTTTTAGGCTTAACTTCTCACATACTTTGCAGAAGAATCTGTCTCCACCTGCATGACACAGCACAGGTACAGAGAAATCTGTAGTTTACCCTGTCAGGTACTGCTGACAATGGTAAAAGGACAACCAGTCCTATTGACGCCAGGAGCATAGTAGCTGCTATAAAAAAGACAGAGAGGTATAAAACTATTTTCCACTGTCTTTATCGCAGATTGGAAGAGAACTTACACTGATTCACAGCTGTTTCCAAAGTAGCCATGCCTTTCATAGCAAAACAAAGCAATTAGATCAGTCAGGGCTTCAAAGACAGTTGTCACTTCTGACAAATTTACATAAGCAGCTTTATAGTATTGAAATGCTAAACTTTAAACTTTAAATGTTGGCTGTTTATACTACTTTATATATTAAGATGACTTAAATGTAGTTGTGACATAGGGCAATACTGCCAGCCCAGCTATTTGGAATTTTGTAAATAATTCTGTCATTTGTGAATATTAACATGATTCATATGCTTGTCTTACAAATGTAAGAGAACTACATGTTATGTGTATATTAAACTACTGGTGCAGAAGTGTGTGTTGAACAGGGTTTGTACAGTACTGAGCTTCAAGGATGTGTCCACAGTGTACCTACTGGAAAAGAACAGAAATGCATATAAACTATATACCTGTACAAATGTATATGTTTTAACAGTAGAAACTAGAACACACAGAGTTAACTTACAAAACTTCCAGGAAATAGTTGAAATTAAATTGTTTTATGATTGTGCTATAAATATTATCTCTCAGTTTTGGTGCAGTAGCAGGCGCAATGTCTAGAGCTAGAAGTTTTTTGTACTGTCTTGAAAGAGAAGTAATTACTAGGTTTGAGATGTAGAAGTGTTTTATTGTTTTATGACTTCCAGGATCTGCAAACATCTGAGAGATATGTATTTTTCACAAGGAGATGTCAAATGCTACACTGGGGGTTTAGCTTGGGAACTAAAGTCAGGTGAAAAAAAGTGATGTCATTGAAGATAACCCAGAAGTAATAGTTGATATTAATTTAAGAACTCTCTCAGAGAGAGACTGTGCATTTTGCATCTTGTCTTTGACCTAGAAACATCCACTCATCACCACCTTTTGCACTTCTACCTGTGTGTTGTTCTGTAAGTAAGTTTTTAGGGCATAGTAACTCTTTTAGATTCAGATAGGAATATAGTAAAGTATAGCTTAGATGTTTTCTTTATTTATTTGAGACTGTCCTGCAAAGTTGTTTTAAATATTTCCTGTGATTTTGAACTCTGAAGTAACTGATTACTTGCTGAGTATTGTCTTGTTATTTTACTATTTATTTATCAAACATATTTAAACCTATCATTGTGGCTGATATTTGTGAGACATATTTAAGCTCTTAGCGTACTTGCATATCTATATGGTGGCACTGTACATGCCACTCCTATATAGCCTTGCTCTTGGTCAGACTACCATTTAGATAATAGTAACATTCCACAGTAGGATTGGACCCTTTGTTAAGGGCCTTAAGTAGCTGATAAAGAGTTGGCTGGTGGCAGTTGGAACTACCTTATAGTCTGGGCAGAAGGGGGCATAGCTAATAAACCTGTGCCAGCCTTTCTGAGGTGTGAGTGTGTGTGTGTGAGTGTGTGTGTGTGTGTGTGTGTGTGTGTGTGTGTGTGTGTGTGTGTGTGTGTGTGTGTGTGTGTGTGTGTGTGTGTGTGTGTGTGTGTGTGTGTGTGTGTGTGTGTGTGTGTGTGTGTGTGTGTGTATAAATCAAATCTCAAAGTGTGTGTCTTTCAGCTATTTTTGCAGGGGCACAAAGCACTAGTTGGACAGAGAGGGTGCTAGAGGTTTTGGCTTGGCCACTCAGTTAAGATCTCAACAAGTTATATGACAATGATTTAAGAGAAATTTTAGCCAGCTCATAGAGAAATTAAAGGTAAGATGGTATAATACAAACAGGAATTGCAATACGAAGTGAGAGAAAAGTAGTCTTAAGTTATATTTAGACAGAAATCCAGGGGAGAGAAACTGATAAAAGTAAAGAAGTGAGTGAAGAAGGGAGAGTGAACAGATGTAGGGTATGAATAAGCATTTGTTTACATTTAGGGATATAACTTATCTTGGTGATGACTGTTGAGCAAGAACAGAGTCAGCTTTTGGCTAAGAAGTCTCTGAGAATGGTTTTGAAGGATGGGAGGGAAGGTACTGACCTAATGGAGAGACATAAGGAGTTCCAGGCCTTAGCAAAATGGTCAAGTACCGATAATTCTCAGCAGATTTGATAGGTTTGTGGACAGACAAGAGTTTTTGGTCACTGAATTGTAATGACTGACTGAGAACAAAACTGTGTAGAATGTTATTTAGTGCTGGACAGGCAGATGGATTCTGGATAATTTTATAGGTGGTAAGAAGTTATGTATATGTTAGCTGATGTTGTAGTTCTAATTTAGGCATTTTAGTGCTATAAAGTGGTAGGTTCAGATAAAGGTATTTGCTGCAAATTTAACCACTTTATTCTAGCATTGCTCAAGTTTTGATTTTTGTGATGCCTGAAGTTTAGTAAGGATGGGAAAACCGTAAAGTAGTGAGTGGAGGAGATAAGTTGTGGCCAGTGTAGTTTCAGCTGCATTGATGAGAAAGTTTTTGGCTCTGTAAAGCATCCCTACTTTTTGATTAATTTTTATTATGCAATTTTGTATATGCAGGTTGAATTTAAGATTACCATCCAATATCATCCCTAACAATTTGCTATGAGAAGTGACTACAATTACTGCATTATATAGTATATGAAGTACATGTGTATATCACACATCTTACAGGTATGTACAGAAACATATGTGTGTGCATATAATGGAGAAAGACTGTGTGTATGTGTGTGTGTGTGTGTGTGTGTGTGTGTGTGTGTGTGTGTGTGTGTGTGTGTGTGTGCACGCGCATGTGTATGCACACATGTAGGTGAATATGTGTGTGTGCATGTGCATATACAACTAGTGACACTTCACCTCCCAATATGCAGTTAAGTAACTTTTGCATATAAAAAATCCCTTTACAGTATATGTATTGTACACTGCAACTACCAAAACTGTCTTTCTATTAATTTAGTATAAAAGACTCACTTTAATGAATGTGTATTGCAAAGTGCAGTTAATTAACTGTTTAAGTCTTGAGATGTCTTTGTTATAAACATATTATGTTATAAACATATACATGATTTTGCTTGAATAGATGTTTTGCATATTGTCATAATAACTTTGTATATGTAACCAAGCAGCTTTTCTTCATGGGTATCCATTGAAAAGGGGGTTTAATTCGCTTGTTGGACTATCCCAGTAAACAAATGTAAAATAAGTATATAAACAATAGGAGTGACAGGACTTAAGCTCCAGACTCACTTGTATGAAACAGTCCCTCCCATTTCTATTTCCATTTTAGTCTGAAATCGTATGCTATTGAAACACTAAACAGGCCACTTACAATTTTCAGCTCCATATACACTAGACACATAATCCAGCACTGAGTATGGGTGAGGAAGAGCATAGCTAAACTACCAAGCAAAAAGAAAGACAAAGAGAGAGAGTGAAATACTGACACAAGAAAACCAAGCACCCCATTTTCATTAATCAGTGTATTATACTTAGGGTCCTTGATTGTGCCATTCATGTATTATGTATGTAAACATGGTAAGCACTGACATATGAACTGATTGGGAAGACTAAAAGCACAAGAGAAAGAGCAGACAAGATGTGGCTGAAATGTATGAAAGACAGGAGTCAAAGTGATGCAGTAGCATTAAAATATGGACAGCCATCTATTATTCATCAAATTATGGCCAGCCTTATTTTCTTCAGCTTGTGCTACTGAGGTAAAAAAAATATTGCAGCACATGTCAAGATGTGTCAGAAAGAAAGAAACAAGGTAATGGGCCACAAAATGAGACATTTTATAGTCCAAAATTGTGGAGTTTGCCTGGAGAAGAGTGACATATTAGTAGGTGGTCAGAGCCCTCATTAGTAGCAGTAAGCATTGCTAAAGTAGCTACACACATCACTTCCCCTGAGATGATTACAGAACTGTGTGGCAGACAGTAAACTGGGGAAACGATGCAAAGGGCAAAACATACAAAGATGACAAACAAATGACGTGTACTTGAGCTACAGAATATCATATAAAATGTTATATGGTATTGTCAGTTGTGGGGAAATGGCTGAAAATGGAATGGAACAGAGCATAAAATGACACTGCAGAAAGGAAATGTTTTGTACTTTAAACACATCACAACTGCAATTATGACTGGGAGAAAATTTTACAGAAAAGATTAAAATGCAGTGAAAAGCTATAGATTTCTTTGGATACTTACTGAAACCCAGAGCCACAGGTTTATACAAAGTTGCTATGCATCTAGGAGACCATTAGGGAGTCTAGCCCAAACTCCCAATAGCCCCAAAGCGCTGCCTGGTTAAGTGACCAGCTAAAGGTCACATAGTAGGAAAATGCAGATGGAAAGATTCAAACCATGTACTCTTAGCACTGAAAGCAGAATTTTAGTCCTCTGCATTTACTGCAGTCATCACAATTCAGTTAGTGAAACAGGAATGTTTTGCTGCATGCCTCATTTCAATCATTGCTGTAACCATTAGGAGTGCAGTTTCCTGCAAAAGTATGCAGAGTAATTTCTAGGTCTTACAGAGCCCAGAGCATAAGTAGCACTTGTGTCATTATGAAGGCATCAGGTTTGCTGAAGAGTGATTATGTTGTACATTAGCAAATTAGATGATGAGCAGAATAACATCAACAGAGAAAAAATACAATGCTAGAAGACATCTGTGCTATAATCCAAAGATAAGGTATGTAAAGGTGGCAGAATTTTGCTGTAAAATAACAGAATACCTTAGTAAGGAGAAAAAGACCATAACAATAGTTATGAAACAAAGGCAAGGAATTTCTTTATCACCCCCTCCAAAAAAATCCCACTGTAGGGACTGGGGAATAGACTAATGTGTCATTATCAAGTACTCAGATTTGTAGAAGAGTGATTTCCTTGTACTTTAACAAATCACTATATGAGCAGAATAACAAGAAGATAGAAAATATAATGCCACAAGACACATGTGCCTCAGAAAAATAGTTATCCAAAGATAAGGAATAGAAAGTTGGTCATATTTAGTTGTAGACATACTTTGCAAGGGAAAAAGAACGGGATGTTAGCTATAAAACAATGAAAATAAAGCATTTTCTATGACATTTAGGTATATTTATATATGTGCATGTGTGTGTGTGTGTGTGTGTGTGTGTGTGTGTGTGTGTGTGTGTGTGTGTGTGTGGATATATATATATATATATATATATATATATATATATATATATATATATATATACATACATACACATAAGTAAATGAAGGAATGAAAATAAAAAATCTTTCCTCTGCTGACACTGGGGAACAGAATTACTTTCAAATCCCTTCCTATCCAGTACCAGCTGTCATTTAGACAGGAAACTGCAAGGCTCCCTCAGTATAGTCTGAAATATATTATGCACGGATGCACCGCAGCCACTGGAACACCACTGAGTACAATTTTACAAACTTTTATCGCACAAAGAAAAATAAGGATAAGTGCTTTGATCTTGAAACAGTATTCTTAAGACTTCATCATATCAAAAGATTATTGTCCTTAATGTCTCAATTTAAAACTGTTACAATCAGAAAAAGAAAACAAGAGCAAGTGGCGCCAAACACAAACCAAAACCAAAAACTAAGCGTCACAGTCCACAAGTGCAAATGAATCCAGTCCTTAGGATACCAAAACCAACGATTTATTAAATGATCCACAATAGTGCAGCAAAAGTTTTTGCTGCACTATTGTGGATCATTTAATAAATCGTTGGTTTTGGTATCCTAAGGACTGGATTCATTTGCGCTTGTGGACTGTGACGCTTAGTTTTTGGTAAAACTGTTACAATGTCAACATGATAACAAAATACAATCATTAACATGTAATGCATTCATGCATGATTTATTTCAGTCTTCTTCTCCTGTGGTCTTCCCTCAGTACAGTGACAGAGTTGACACTTCAGGAATAGTATGTGTGTGTGGGGGGAGGGAGGGGACTGTCCATTCATCTTGGACTACAAAGAGATCCTTTGAACAAAGGCCTGCAATTTAGCTACCTTTTTGGTTGCAGCTGTATAACTTCTTAGCATACTATAAAACAAACCCTGAGACACACATAAGTGAGGGCCATTCAAGGAATAAAAGAAACAGTCCTGTTACAAAAGGTATATAAGATGATAGTGAGTGACATGAATCCCATTATATGTCAGTGGCATGAGAATATACCATTACTTTCTTATGTCTAGCATGATTCATATAAAGCAGACTTGAAATGGATTATGGGAAAGAGAAAGGATTGATGGATCACGTTGACATATCGAGCCCCAATGGCAGCCATTTTGTGGAAAAACATATTAAAATTCTTTAAGAACCACTCAGAGCGACTTTGATGTGTTAAATATCTCAGAAAACAAAGTCAGAGTGAAAATAGATTTATTTTAGATCTAAGGTACAGTTTTCCTTTTAACTATTACTGATCTATTTGAAATTTGAATACAAAGCCACAATTATTTAAATTGTGCAAGACGTTAGTAAGTGAAGCAGTACACAATCCGTAGGTACTCAGCTCTCAGCAATCCTAGGGGAACAGCAAAGATGCTAATTAATGTTAATTGTAATAATAGAAAACCTAGAAGTCAATGCAATCTTGATTATTATGGATATCATAAACAAGGACATAGGCAATCTCCAAACACTTGACCCCACCCAATTCAGATTCATCAGGGGCATACCTTGCCTATTTAACCTATTTGACTTCTTTGAGGCTGTCACCAAGGAATAAAAGAAACAGTCTGGCCCTGGATGTAGGAAAGTCAGTACACACAGCTTACCTTGACCTGGCCAAGGCCTTTGACACAATCCCCCACTCAGGCATCATCAAAAAGCTAACACAACTCGGTGTTAATCCCTGTCAAGTCAGATGGGTGGCCAAATGGCTCACAAATATGACCCACAAGGTCAAAATAGGTGCCACCACCTCTGACAGCAGACCTGTCACTAGTGGTGTTCCCCAGGGATCTGTCCTGAGACCCCTACTGCTTAGCATCTACTTCTCAGAGGTCCAGGCAAAGACAAAGGGCCTGTGGCCGACCAAGTTTGCGGATGACTGTAAGTTGGGTGCTGTCATTGACTCCCAAGATTACATTAACATACTGCAAGAGGGTCTCACAGCTACAAATAACTGGTGCCAAAGTCATGGCCTTAAGTTAAACCCCAAAAAATGTATTATCATACCATTCAGCAAAAACACAGCCTCTATTGATTACCGCATCAACAGCACCTCTTAAGCACACATTCGACCATCATGTGGCAGCAGTGGTCAGAAAAGCCTTTTACTTGGTTCATCTAATAAGTAAAAGGATTGCATCCAGAAAAAGTGGAGGTTATTACCTGTCTGGACTCCTCCCTCATTAGACCTATAATTGAGTATAACACCCTGTTTGGTATGTACCTCTCTAAACACCTGCACCAGCAGGAAAGGCCACAGAAATACCTCACAAAGAGAGTTCATGGCCTACAACACCTGTCCAATGTGGACAGACTCAAATCACTATCACTCTACTCGGTAATACAGATTGCTCAGAGGTGATCTGTGTCTCACCTACAAGGCAATATCGGACCCTGCCCTACTACAGATGCTCCATATCCATAAGTCTAACTCCTTGTGCATTACCCACTCAATAGGCCTAAATCTAATATGTGATGTCAACAAAACCTGCTGGAGAGAGAAGTTTGTCTCCCAGAGGCTGCCCCATTTCTGGAATAGACTTCCCATGCATGTCAAATAGAGTTTCTTGATGACCCTCTTCAAGTGCAACCTTGATGAGTGCATGGGAAACCACAAATTTGTCCCAGGTCTTCCAACTTTGTCCCTCACTGAAAGGGGTGACAGGTGCTGACTGATGTTTCTCTTCATGGGGATAAACTCCTGGCTTGGCTTGTAAGGGCCCCAGGGCCATCAGCCTAGTAACCTCCTATGATCCTAATATTGCATGAATCCACATAGCCTACTTAATGTTTTATAGCCCTAGACTGAACTGGGGCTGCTAGATGATGTAACACTAGGCAAGTCTATAAAGGATAACCAAATCTTCATGCAGGTTGAGGCAAACATCAGATGATGTATGCATATAAAGTAACAATATGAATATTCAATACTGCCAGGAGAGCAAACATATCTCACACAGAAAAGTGCACATGACAAAAATTTTTTCAGCTTTCTGATTGTTTATCAAGTAACACAAAGTTTAATTTCAGAGGTCAAAAAACACATTCAGAATGCAATAATTTGTAATACTGTCATGATCTTCATGAAAAAAAAATATGGTCCATGTCCAAGGTTTGAATGCCCACAAACTAAACAGCCAGTACAGATTCCTCAACAAAAATTCCCATCTTGCTCACTGATGAAGCACATTTCACACTGACTGCATTCCAGACAGATTGGCAAACAAAAATGAAATGCAAGAAAAATAAAATTACTAGTATCAATGAAAAATAATAAAGAGAAAAGTCTCTGGCTAAAGTTTAATGAACACAGATAAAACAAATTCGGCATGCATTTGGAGGATCATAGAAGTGATACTTCTGACAAAGACTTAAAACTAGCAGGCTAAGAATCCAGTTTGGTCCTCAGTTGTTACATGCCAAATAGTGGCAAAGGCATACAGACACTACAGTGCTAAAAACAGAAAGAAATGACAATGATAGATATTAGGCTAATAAATGTTTTAAAAATGGGGAAATGTATTACAGAATAGTTAAGAAACAGTAAAGGTACTAAAAGATAAATGCTGCTTATAAACATCCTGACTAAAGACTTGCAATCTGACGTGTCTAGCTAGCTACTTTCGTGTTGCCCCATCCCCTTGCACTTGTGTTTGTGCTTGGATTTAAAGTTTAGATGGCCAGCATGGAGATGTACACTGCCTGCACTGTACTATAGGCACTACTTCTCCTGACAGCATCATGTGACATGCCATCAGCACTGTGGTGCACTCACATGGCTAACTGCTATGACCACAGTACACTGTAACTGTACTACCAAATGTGCTACATTCATTAGTGCCACTAAGCTACTGAGTCATGCTTATAATTTCCAATAAGCTGAGACACTACAGGAAATCACTTCTTTAGAGTTTCAGTTTAAAGCACTTTTCATATATTTCTTCTTCTTGTTGAGATTTACTTGGCTGAGCTATGCTGTATGACAGCACTCAGTAGGCACAACACGTTGGCACCAAAGAGCTTAGCAATACAAGGCAATTCACAGAGTAAACTAGTGCAGCATTTTGCAAGTAATGCCTTTCCTGATGCACTTAACCATTCCACCTTGAATTTCTCCAAAATAAAAGTTAATTGCTGACGTCAAGGACAACATTTGAGGCTTACAGGAACCTGCTTATAAAAAAACACTTTCTGCCTGCAGTTGTTCTTTGCACCTTGATCTGGTTTGACACTTTCTCCTACTGTCTGTGAGGAGACTGAGGCATCCTCGTGCAGCATCATACATTTGGCATTATGAATTTTTTTTGTTTATGCTTATCTCATTCCCTCCCCTAACATGCAGTGATGTAAGGCATTCTGACTGAGGAACTCTATTGGTGTACGCACCGGTATTTGTTAAATGTAGGATGCATACCCCTCACCAACACCAGTGGGTCTGTCACCCATACACAAGTCTCTGCTACTCCCCCCAGTAAATAGCTAATAGACTGCAGACAGACAAAAAGGAATTGAAAGGAATCATGTTGCAATCTAAATTATTGCCGTCGGAGAATTTAGAAGGCTGGGTGAGGCAGTATGAATGTGGAGAGAAGCTGATTGCTTTGACACTAGCATCGGGGATGAGGACAATGCAGGTAACTGTAAAAGAATTACAGCTGTACTCATTCGTCTGTTTCATGAATACCTCAGAGAGTATTTTATTGAGACTGACAGACCAAAACAGCTTCAAACAAAAAATATTTAGAGTTTACCCCTTTGACTTGGAAACCAAAGAGTTTCATTAGTTAGAGGGTAAGGGGGCTTTGCCCCTTTATGTAAAGCACTTCAATTGGAAGTCCATTAAGTCTATCAGTATTGATAAACCATATCAAGTTACAGCACCCAATAACAGGCATACATTATGAAGATAGTCTTGAAAAATAAAGTAATAAAATATCTACTATTTTAATTTATCCTATTTATCAAATCTGTAGAATCACCATTTTGTATTCACCCACTGCCTGGCCCTGGATAAATCTGTACTATTAAGTCAGTTTACAATTCAGACAAAAGCCATGTTTCTTTCTGAGGCCTTCAGTGAAGTGAGTAATGTATGAAACTTTCTGAGACTAGAAAAACAGCAGTTACTGTTTCTATTATTTTATATGTAGCAAGAATCCCATCTCTTAACTTCAAATTCAAAATAAGTATTTTAGAAATAATGTTTAGGCATCTGAACATGAGTGTAATAAAATAACTTTTAATAACATTATTTTTATAAAATTTCTTATGCATATATCTTCATTCATTCATTCATTCATTTATAGCCACCTGCTTTTTCCTAATTGGCTTGTTCAGGGTCATGGGACAGCCAAAGCCTTTTCTTGCAAGCAGTGAGCATAAGGCAGAGAAACCAAACTTGAATCAAGTACCTGTCTACTGAAGGAAGCACATCACACTCATTAGTGTGCCACACACATAGACACATGCACACAAATGCCCACACACACACACACACACACACACACACACACACACACACACACACACACACACACACACACACACACACACACACACACACAGACTGCAAGAAGCACACACATGCACAAACACACGCACACAGACAAACACAGATGCACACTTCAGGCACACGCATATAAACACCCCCTCCCCCCACACACACACACACACACACACACACACACACACACACACACACACTGCAGACACAAGCACTGCAGGCACACACACATATAAACACACAAACACACACCTCACACACACGCACACACACACACACACACACACACACACACACACACTTTACATTTTAGTGGAGAAACTAATGGAAATGCACTCAAAGTAAAGACCTAATGAACATACAGTCTTCCCCTTGGGTAAGGCATCCAAGTTTCAGTCTATAAAGTTATCTAAGATCATGAGTGAATTGATATGATTTCCAGTAATGCTGAAGTAACATACTTTAATGAACTTTATGGATTTACTTCTCAAGAGGCATTAAACTAAAATGGTGTGGCCTGAATGCTACACATAACAGTGCAGCATCTGAAAGAAAGCAATTAAATAGAAACCATACTGCCTCATAAAAGCAGTTTATTAATTAATGATATGCTCAATGCAGCGCAAGTTGAAATGATTACTGATGGTGAATGGGCACATCTAATTTGGGTGAAGATAATATGCAGATATAGGATGACTAACTGTTTAACTATCTGAATTTGAGGAAAGAGCCATTGCACTGATAGTAAAGTGCAACAGACCTTCCATTCAAGGTCACTGCATCACAGAACAATACTCTTAGTTTGCTGCACTGATCTTGATGTTTGTTAAATAAAACTACAACGGGTGTGGGTATTAAATAAAACTACAGGGGGTGTGGGGTTGTGTGGGGTTTGCTCTTCCACGTACAGAAAAGTTTAATTTGTTTCTAAATATAATGCTAGTAAGACTGAACTAGCATTGGAAGTTTTCACTGTATGTCTAATATTAGTGTTTCTGTACTCTGTTAATATTGTCATTGTTTTAGTGTCATTGCTATGGTAAGCAGGGTTGTAAACAGCTTCAGGCATCAAACACACTGACAGGCAATGTAAGCTATTCTGCCTTATGTGATGTATAATGCTACTGTGTAACATTACTATTTTGTCATTTGTAGACTATATAGGTGAATGAGCACTACATTTATGTTTTTCTGGCCAAAAGGTGCTTAATTCTTTTATTTATATGGAATGCATTAACTGCATAGCTGTTCCACAACTCAGTTCTGTTTCTTCTGGTTAACTTATCACATAGAGTAGATAATAAAATGGCTTTCATATATCTGATCCTGTTCATGTTTGATTCCAATAACATGACATAAGGACACATTCCAGTTATTTTCTCTAACCAGTACATTTTATATTGCTGAAACAATGAGTATAAAAGACAGACAGTATTGTCCTCACCAATTCTATAAATTTTTTTTAAATGCATGCATGTGTGTTTGTAAACAGATGTTTGTGGCACTTGTTTTTGTAAACAGAAGTTTATAGCACTTGTTTTAATTTTACTGTTAATCCATTTGCACTGTACTTAGTTTACACTGGTAACACTGCATATTCATAATATGTTTACCAAATATTTTCACACTGCATTGAGGAAATAATATAGATCTGTGCATGTGAATCCAACAACTTCTACAAACAAGCTTAGTTTAGGAGTATAATCACTGAGTTTCCAGGAGCAAAGCAATGGAAAAATGTAAAATGTGTCTTTTTATAATTACCCATTTCCTAACCAGTTAAAAAAATCATCAAGAGACATTTAAACCAACAACCTAAGCCAGAAGGGCAAGGATAAATGCAATACATGCAGACACTATAGTGTACATACTCAAGTGGCATATATATATATATATATATATATATATATATATATATATATATATATATATAAATATATATATATATATGTGTGTGTGTGTGTGTGTGTGTGTGTGTGTGTGTGTAGCTCCCAGAAGTAATGGACTGTAGTTTTCCATTACACCGCAAGGTGGAGCTCCTTTTCAGGGATATAAAAGACAATTTTGAAAGTGAAAGAGGGGACTGAGTGACTAGCTGAAGGAGGGAAGATTGAAACTGGTAGCTGCAGGGAAAAAGGGCCTTGCAGCATGACTGGATTTTTTTTTCCCTAGTACTCTGGAACAGGGAAGTGAAGTAGCAGATTGTGTCTGTCTGTTGCTGAAATCCTGGATGATGGTATTTTGTGGAATCAGGAGAGAAGTCTGAAACCAGTAGTTCCATGCCTGCATATTATTCAGCAAGAAAAGGCATTCCTTTGGGCCTAGTACAGAGAAGCCATAGATGATTATCGGAGTTCTGGCAGGTGATTTTTCTACTTTTCTCATCAGAGGAACTATAGTGCCTGGTCACTAGGATATTCTCGATGGAGTGGTGAGAGGCTCTGGCCGTCATTTTATATTTTTATAAGATTGCGGATCCCCCCCAAATGCTTTGTGGATTACAAATAACTGACATCCATAGAGCTCCAACTTGGGCCCCATCATGCCGGCAACAAGACTTTAAGTAGTCACTGCCCAGTGAACAGGGTATAATAGAGTGTTTCATAGTTGGTCTGTTTAGAATTGATAGAGGGGGTTGAGGGTGTTATTACTGTTCAATGACATTGCATTTGTTCATATTTGTATTGTTGCATTATAAATCTTCTTTATTCAATGACATTGCGTTTTTCTCATGTTAGGACTGCTGCCTTCAAGAATTTTGCTGCTCAGTGACATTGCATTTTCTCATATCTGTATTGTTGTAATATAACTCTTTTATTGCTTAATGACATTGCATTTTTCTCGTGTTTGTATTGCTGCATTATAAAGTTTACTGCTCATTGATATTGCCTCCTTTGTGCATGTTTGAAGGTCAAGACCTTTTTCTGTTGAGTTCTGGGGAAGAGGATGAATGTATGTTTGAATGTATGCATATTCTCACCTTGCCTTATTGCTAACTGGTGCACTGTTGAAATAATTTGCTTGTGGTTGTGCTATTGCCTTTTAAACTAGATGTATCATCTAGAATAAAATCTGTCATTGTTGCCACCTTGGTGTGTTGGGCCTATAGGGGTGTCACCAAAGTCAGGTAGGAAGGAGCCCATATATACTTCAGCTACACCTGCGGGTGGGCTACATATGGGTCCCCTTCAGATAGTCGAACTTTTAAAAGCTTGACTTTCATATGGCCGAGACCATATGACTGAGCTTTTAAAAGCTCGACCGCTCTGAATGGAGATCTCCATACAGTGCAGAATGGGAAGATTTCCCATTTCTGCAATATAGTGCAATTTTGGAGTTGGTATATTTAAGTAGTGAGGGGTGTGGGGGTGCAGGGGGGCTTGCTATTCACATTTATTTTTATTTTTTTTTTGTATTTTTTTTTTTTACATGGTTGATGCTTCAAATGTTTGATCATATGGTCTTGGCCATATGAAAGTCAAACATTTGAGATGTCGATCATGTAAAGTAGACCCATATATATATATATATATATATATATATATATATATATATATATATATTTATATATATATATATATATATATATATATATATATATGGTAGTGGGAGGAAACCAGACCAAAAAAAGCCCATGTGCTGAATCTCAACTGCCAAGTGTTTTATTTAGAATTCATAAAACATACAAAGCTTTTAGGACTAACCCTTCATCAGTGTATACAGAGTTAATCAATACACAGCCACCCATTTTATACAGGTCACATAGTACTTTGACTAGTCACAAAAATTGAATTATATTAAAGCCACATTAACTTAAAAACCTATATACATACATATACATACCCTCGCATATACTTAAAACCTCCTTATCTGCCAGCTATCATTACCCTTTAATCAACCATGTCACCTAACCTGAGTTATTTCACTCTCCTTCTTTACAAGTAACACTTTTACTGTCCCTCATATGGCAGATTCTTTGGTCCTCACTTCTGACTCTCAAAATATTTTTTATCAATATAACATCTCATAGGTTCATAGGTTGATACTAGGCTATTAGCCCTAGGGCTTATACAAGCCTAGCCATAACAATTTCCTGGATATTTCTTTCCACACTATTTACTTCCCTGGACCCCTGTCTAGCAGGGCGACTGACATGATCCCCGGGGTGAATTTCCTATCTCCCATCCAATCGTCAAGGTTCCTTTTGAACAGCGCCAAGGAGGCGCTCTGCTTGACATGTATGGGCAGTCTGTTCCAGAGTCTGGGGAGTCTCTGGGTCAGGAACCTATCCCTCCAGCATGTTTTGTTCATTGTGATGACAAGGTTTAGATCCCTGGAGCATGTGGCTCTGAGGGATTGGGATTTCTTTAAGTGGTGCATGTCCAACAGCTCAGGGTTTGAAATGGCCAACCTTCCAACTACTCACAGGCCATCATTCCAACTTAGACAACACACAGCTGTAATTATCACTCAGATCACTCCTTTCATGAGAATTGTCTTAATTTATTGTAAATAATAATTGTAGGTAGTTTTTATATTGTTGTTACTTGATAATGGTATTTTAAGGGTACATATTTTCATTATACTCTTCCTGTTTCTCACTAAATTGAATTCTGATTTACTCTGTATTCCCAGGCTGAGAATGAAACTGGTTACTAGCCTCTATCTACTCTTGTAAAGAAATGTTTAAATAACTAATTAAAAGGCAGCTAACTGAATAAAGCCTAGACTGCTGAATGGCACTTAAGGCCAAATTAAGACTGACAAATCAAAAAGTTTGTTTCACTTTCATTTACTTTTTCTGAGATGCACTGATTCTGGAGCTTAATATATTAAAACAAGGGTGCATGTATGCAGTCCGTATCACTGAGGTGTGACTCGAGGGACTTCACCACAATGGAAAAAGTGATTTTGCTTTTTATGTTTAGCTGTCTTGATTCATCCAGAGATATCATTCTGCAGTCTGTTTTTGGCCAGCTATCTAAGATCTCACAAGTTACTGAGCTGCATTAATTGCAATTAAATTAAAAAAAATGTATGAATTAATTTTCTGTATAATTGGCTTTGTAACTTGAACTACTTTTATTTTGAACTATGTATATCTTTTGTACATTGATACTGTTGTTTTATATTGTACTTTCTTTGGTGTAATTCTGGAGCTTTTCTCCTCAGGTCTCTGCTGAAAATGGGCTTCTGCTCAGATGGACTAACCCGGTTAACAAATGTCAAATAAATAAAATGTAGCTCTGGGTTTTACCCAACAGACATCAGGTGTTAGGTATAACAGATATCTGGTATAATGCCAAAAGACAGAATGCATTTGCATTCCTAATTTAAAAGAAAACATAAAATATGTGAGCTACATAAACTAAGACATATTCATAATGTTTGTTTCTTAGTTTTGTATCATGAAAGAGTTGAGTCTAACTCAGGGTCGGCCTTAGGTCAAGTGGTGCCCAAGGCAAAACAGCTCCACAGTGCCCCCACCACCACCTGGTGCCCCCATCCTGGTCTGTTTACACCATCCAGTTTACTGGAAAAGCGCCCCTGCTAGATTGGCACCCTAGGAGGCCGCCTAGTTGGCCTATGCCTAAGACCAGCTATGGCTAACTGCAAAAAAAGCCCACAATATCCATCTGGTGTGCCTGTAATTCACTGGTTAATTTGCAGGTTTACTGATTTAACAGTTTATCCTTTATCAGTCATGCATGTTTTCTTGTATTTATTCATACATTTTGTGTCTTGCACTTCCTGAGGAATTCTTTTTCAATCACCCACCTCACACTCTGTTAATTAATACTTCTCTGTATTTCTCCTAAGCCACACACACTATATCTTCAAACTCAGTCTTCTTGTTCTCATAAATTTCTTTTTTGAAAACCAATATTCACATGATTTACACAAATTTGCTAAAATACTTAATAGTTCCTGTCATGTCACACAATTAAGTTATTTTAGTTTATTTTATATGGCATTTTTTGTCTTGCCTGATTTTTCAGTATCCTGCCAAGATCAGTGATGAGGTCTCAAAAAAGTACACTTCTTATTCCAGAAGACACTTTTTCCAGCTGTTTACAAAAATGGCTAATAACTTTTAATGTTCAAGTACTAAAGCTTTTCAGTGTACACCTCATTTGGGACTGCATGTGAAATGCGTACTTCCCTATCTCTTTCATGTTACATTGTTGTTACTACTTCCCACTGGACGTCGACTCCTTTATTGGGGGGTTTTGTTTTACAAACAAACTACTCTGTGTTTCTTCATTAAATTTAAGCTGGTATATCTTTTTACATTGTTATGTTACTTATAAAGGTCAGGTCTTGTAAATTTCCCTGTGGCACCCCACTAAATACAATCTCTTCATAGGCAAGTCCTCATTTTGTTACAACCATTTGCATCCTTTTGTGTTACTCATACTTTTCATTTCAGTGATATCATAAAGTGGTTTTCCTGTTTGATTCTCGGCTGGAGCGCCTTCTGTGTGGAGTCTGCATGTCCTCCCCACAGTCAAGTGACATTAAAGACATGTAGGTAGGTGTGTGCGTGAATGGGTGTGCCTTCTTTGAAGGTTGGGCATTGGGCTGGCACCTTGGCATGGTAAAAATCCACTGCCAATCATTAGTGGACCAGAGTTCCGCTGTGGCGACCTCTAACTGGGGAAAACTGAAAGACATTACTATAAATGTTCATTAGCAGTGCCACAAGCTTTGCTGAAGTCTATCTGTGTCACACTCAGTATCTCTTTTTAATCAAATGTCCACCTTATCCAGTCAAATAACCACTTGATTTGTCTGAAACAACCCAGTTTATTTGTTTATTTATTAACCGGGGCAGAGCAGTAATTGACATGGACTTTTTTTCAGACTCAGCCTGGTAACACTACTTCGTAAATTGACTGGCTCGGAGTCACGCAGTAGATAAATAGTAGATGAGGTTATTAAATCCTGGAATACAGGAAACAGCTTGAAGCCTTAATAGTCTCTATACAAACTGCCAGACACCTATCACAAGAAATCTGGACAAAGCGAAAAGTCCAAAAATAGGCACAGATTTTAAATATTGCTTTTATAAACACAGAAAGTTGATAGAATAAAAGGTATTGTGTTAGCATGCAAATTCTGAAGGATATAGAGTCTGACACACATACTGTTATTATTTAGTGATTTCAATCCTTAATGATTTGCTAACTACAGATTTTATGACGAACACACCAGAAATAAAAGGCAAAACCTGGACATGCTGTGAAAATCTGGATGGCTGAGAGCTATGCAGACACTTTCCAGCTGGGACTCCACACTGCCTTGGGTTTTATACCACAGTTGCTTCCAGATGTTAAAACATTTCTTTCCTTCAACAGTAATTTCATAATTTCCCCTACACATGATGTCAGACTAACAATATGACAGATTTTAGCCTGTTTCTTGGATAACAAAATCCATCCTCTGTCAGTCTTTAGGAATCTTCTATCAAGATTTATTAAAATGACAATAATACAAGTTCTCTAAGATTTCAAATATGATTTCTGTTAGGCTAATCTGCCTTGTAAACCACTAGATTTGGGAATTCTCTTTTGTGACAAACCTAGTGTCAACCTTCTTACTCTGAGCTTGTCTGCATTTGGTGAGTCTCACCTGCCACCATTTCATCTAAGAACACCAACAATACGACTTTCTTTACTATCTATTCTGTGTAAGCATACTCACTTTATTTGGCCTTATATTCCTTACCTGTGTCATTCTTTGCTCCTTTATAGGTCTACAAAATGTTTCATTTCCCATCTTAAATTAACTTATCAATACTTTTCACCAGTGCTGGCCATTGCTTTAAGACAGCTTTACCCACACCCATCTGCTTTAGCTGGTAATGTTCCTTATGTTTATCCTTCTGTATTCTTTTATATTTCCTAAATGCTTTATGCTCTTTCCCCTAACCTTCAATGCTGCCTCATTTGAGAACAACATTTTTTCTTGTTTTTCTTTTCCTAACATCTTTAGTTAACATCACACACATTGAAAAATGTCATGTACACAGTCGGTTATAGGAAAGAAAGCAAACTATTCACAACATGTTTCATTAACTGTATGCTTTACACATATATGTTTTAACACTTATTGCTGACTTCAATATTACACAAATTGTTCAAGTCCTGCCTTCCCTTAAATTTCACTCCTCCTACTCCTGAAAATTATTCTGCTTGTATTGTTCCCACAAATTACATTTATTTCTATGTAATTTGCTCCTCCCCTTTTCTAAAGGTTTCACACCCAGTTCTTTTATCTACTTCACAATATTCATTATTTCATTTACAGTTGGTTTGAATTTTGATTTCTATTTCTACTAATTGTTTTTTTGACACCCAACAGCATTAAACTTAGCAAGGCCTAATTATGTCACAACAATTCAGATCTTATATCCCTGCCAAAAGAATACCTTCCCTAATTAGAATCATTTGCTCCCCAACATTCTTGTCAAAGTACTCAGTAAGGAATTTTTAGAATTTGTCAACTCTCTTTCTCATTACACCTCTAGCAATTGGTAATCTACCTGCGAAAACATTCTCTGATGTCTGCTTGGGGTATAAAATATCCATGCAAACACTTCCATGAAAAAATCCTAAACTTTCTGGACTTTACTGCATACTTAGGAGCCACACAAATGTCTTCCCACTGTCCTTTTGTAAATTGCTTTTCCAGTATCACAACCCAATCTTTTCTAAAGTCTTCTGACTGATTCTTGTAGTTATCATGCAGTATCTTATGCACCCTACTAATTATCCCTTTTTAACTGCAGCTTCTGTTCCATACCCAACTGAAACCTCAACCAGAGCTGGTCTTTCAGTTAGCACTCCCATATCTCTTTCTCTTTGCCTGTACTCTGTTATCAATCCCCATTAGGGAAGGCAGTTTCTAACCTACAGTCCAAATGTCCACTTGGTCTCACCGCCTCTTTATTAGTTTTCCTTCCATAGTTATTTGCTTCCATCACCTTGGTTTCTTTGCATTCTCCAATACATTCCAGCCCCCTCTTGCCTATTTTCCATGTTGTCTTAGTTCTTAGAATAATCCAAAACATCACCTAGTTTTGGTGTGTAGGCTTTCCAAACCCAGTGGAGGCAACTGTGCTCCCTAGGACCATCAAGTGAAACTAATGGAAGGAAAAGACAATTACACTGGTAGATCCTCTCAAATTCTTGATCAATGTGCAGTGGAATTCTTGTAAATCAACCCTTTTGCAAAAGATTCTAAAAGATTAAATAAAATGTGGGACATCCAAATGGTACTTAACGTTATCCAGTTTACTGAGTTTCCTTATGAGTGCCTTCATCCAGCAGATGTTATCAGATAGATTTTTAGGTTTATGAAAATTCCACTGCACACTGACCAAGAATTTGAAAGGATCTACCAGCATAACAGTTTTTTCCTTCCTTAGTTTTCTTAGAATACCTTCTGCTACTTTATAAATATAATATTATATTATAAATAGAATAGTCTGTATGACTATTGTCATTCTCTTTAACGGCATGCATCCAAAATCCTACTCTCTGCTTATTTCTTGAATCTCTCCCTCCCCCGTTTCATCATCACGTGTAACCTTCTGTGTTTTATATATATATATATATATATGATCCTAAACTGCATAGTTCTAAAGTATCCCTTCAAATCAGGTAATCCTACATGACGTTGTTCTATACGGAGAAACAAATTATTCCATTTAACTCTTGCCCTCCAAAATAAATTCTTTAGGGCTAGAAACATTTTCACTGCTTGTACATTACTATCCATAGTCATAATCAAGAGCTTCCAGCGTCTCATTTTGTACATTTAGTTTAGTCCCTTCACACATATCCGTAGTTGCCAGAATACAAGTCATTTTAATCCATACATTTAAATACTCCATCTTATTTTGTTGCCATAGATATGGGAGTTGCTGAACGACTTCATGTGTGGGCATATCTTTGTTTTATCTTTATTATGTTGAATCCTAAGAAGACATGAAACTGTTTCAAACCACAGCACTGAAATGTCCTTTTCTGGATTTATCAAGTACAAAATAAAATAATCTGTAAATATAACTAACTTTTCTTGATTAATGTTCCAGTTATATCCTTGAATTTCTGTGTCTATTACTTTCTTTGCCAGTATCTCCACGTATCAGAGGACACCCCTATCTGGTTACTCTGTTGAAATACATCCTGTCGGAGAGGAACCTTACCACCTTAATTCTTGCCTCAAATCCTTTATACTTCCTCCTAAGTAACCTTGTTATCCTATTAGGGACTGCAAATGGTACCAGTGCCCAACTCATAAAATCCCAGCTGACTCTATCAAAACCTTTCTCTGACCCACTAATAAAAGTGACATTTTCTTATATTCTGCTTCCCTCCGGATAATCATTTTTCTATCAGTGTTGTCAAATGTTTACCTTTTATACAAACAAATGCAATTATCTATATCTATCTATTTTGGTAACACCCTTGCCATTCTCCCAGCTAGTACAGACAGAAACACTTTATAATCATGGTTTGAGTGGATCTACTTTATGTGCTCGAAGTCCGAGAATATCAAATACGATATTCTCGACACGACTACACCGAAAGCGCAAAATATCGAAAATGTAAACGGAAATCTCCATAGGTGGAGATTTCCGTTTACTTCAATGTAGTGCGATCTTGGAGTTGGTATATTTAAGTAGCGGGGATGTGTGTGTGGGGGGTGCAGGGGGGCTTGCCACCCATGCCTACACTAGTTTAAAAATTTTTTTTTGTGTATTTTTTTTTTTTGACTTCGATTGTTTAATAGTTCGATGCATACGGTTCAATCCATATGCATTCGAGCTATTAAACTTTCGAGGTCCTAAAGTAGACCCATTTGAACATTTAGAATCTATTCTACAGGGCATTTACCTTCTTTGGGTAATGCAGTCACCATAGCTTTCTTTCAAGATGTAGGTACTCTTCTTCTGTATTGTCTTCACCAAAAAGTTTGCTTGTTTATTTCTGTGCTGATAGTACAACCTCAGTGTTATTTCTTACCATGAATATCCCCTTTTGCTAGACCATTTTTGTGTCACTGCCATAGTTAAATTTGCTGTTGTAAAGCCCAAAACCCTCTCTTCGAATCATTACAGAGCTATACTTAAGGTGATGGTTAGCCATATCGTTTAATAATGTCCTTTGTTGCATTTACACTTTATGTGTTAGTATACTCCATTTTATAGAACACTAAGCATGTAAAACACATACAAATCTTGCTTTGATTCACACAGACTTTAACAAACAACATGCTACCTGGTAAAGAGTGATGGCAAATTTCCAAGTGAAATACTGAATAGGCATAACATATTTCTGCAGTGCTTAGGCAATCACAAAACAGAAAAGAAGAGAAGTAATTAATGTCGGATTTTAGTTTTTTTGCTTCTGCTGAAATTATATTACACTGGAGTTTGAAACTGCATTTTCTACTAACAATAAAGGAAAAGCTTTTAAGCAAATTCATAACAATGCTTGAGAAAACAATAAGTATTAAGGCTTCCAAGCAGTATCAGGATGAAGCTTACCAAATGTTGTCTCTAGTATGCATAGTAATACAGGAGCATTGTCATTAGATGGTAATATACAGACTGCCATTCCTGCTTTCATCACAGGCTGAGCAGTGAAACTGCTAAGCAACACAAAAATCACTTAAGATGAATGGAGTCCATTGAAAGGCTGATGCACTGAATATTTAAGTGCCTTAACAACAGCCTTTCAGAGGGAGTTAAGTCCCTAAACCTTGAGCTTCAGCACCCCCAGAGATTATTATATGAAGGAGGGAGCTATAGTGCACTACATGTTTATGGGTGTGGGAGCTTTGCTGCATACAACAAACATGTTCATTGTTTTAGTGACAGCACTATTACTTTTGGCAAGACTAGTTCTGCAGTTTCTTTTGGAATTTTTTTCTTTCTGGCACTGTACATGTGGCAACCCTGACTGTAATAATGTAGATTTCACTTTTGCAATACAAATTCATTAGTGAAAGCAAATTACTGGTCATATGTGTTGCTAGTACTCAGAAAGGTAATGGTTTCACAATATCTTCTGGCTTTATCATTGACATGTGCCAGGTGTCTGTGTGTGTGTGTGTGTGTGTGTGTGTGTGTGTGTGTGTGTGTGTGTGTGTGTGTGTGTGTGTGTGCATGTGTGTGGTGTGTGTCTGTGTGTGTGCGTGCATGCGTGCATGTGTGTGACCCTAAAACATGAGTTTCTCAATATTATGAAAAGCTTGGGCTTCACCTTTGCTACCTATCATTTTAGACATAAACTAGACTTGGTGTAGCAACTTGGTGTGTCTCCCTCTGACTTTGGACGTACAGCCACAGCCCTTCAGTCTTGAAGTGGTGGGATGCAGGAAGTCATATGTGATACCAATTTATATGGTCTAATAATGGCTCCATTTAGTGCAAGTGCTGATGTTCCTAATGAGATGCTCAGACCACATGTATTGTTCTATGTTCCTCACAGGACTAACTTGGCACATCTTTTTATGTACATCTGGCACACCTGCAACCCCAAAAACAAAAGTTTGATTTGGGGATATGTGCTATGAGAAGATCTGGGCAAAGGCTTGAGCATAAATGACAATGTACTATCTGCTTTGATGACCTTAAGCATAGGCTTGATAAACACTGTGCTATTTTTCAGGCTAGGATCTCTCATAAAAAGGCAGAATTCCTGTCCAGGCAGATCTCTTCTGCATCTTCTGACTGGATGTGCTCTTTCAAGTGGTAAACAACCCTACAAATGTGGCCCGTCTCTCCAAACATGGATCACTTTCCTGTAAAGAGTGTGAACTGTCTGATTTATTTATTTTAAAGCTAAACTTGCATAATTGAGGACAATTTCATCTTCCATAGTTAAGCTCAAGAGCATGCTTTCAGTGGTTGTGTGGAGTTGCTGTTTGCTCTTGATGTAAGTTTCAGCTGATTATTCAGAACTGCATTATTTGACTTCACATCTGCAGTCTGTTACCTACAGGCTGAATCCATTCTGAAGAGTACTAATGTTGGACTGTCTTCATGTGCCTAGTCTACTGATTTATCAAATTGTCCTTACTTCACTGACTGCTACAGGGTTTCTTTCTGATATATTAATAATTACAACAATTTTAAAGCTGCATAATTTAGATCTTGAAGATTTGGATAACTACAACCCTATCTGTAACCTTCAATTATAGGTATGGTTACTGACAAGGTTCTTTGTTCACATCTTTTCATCAACTGCCAACATCCTTTTAGATTAGTTCTGCAGCTATATTCTGAAGTGGTTTGGCTCCTACCTATTAGAAAATACTCATCAGATTGTGTTTGGGATAAATTTTTATCTACTTATCTTCTCACAGCAGGAGTTCCACAGGTTCTATACTGGGCCAGTTGTTGTTCTCCATGTGTACATTTAAACTATGTGAGTTCAACGGAAAGACAGGTCTCCACTGACGCTGTTATACTGATGATATTCCCACTCTAGAACTCCTTTCATAGGTTCACAGGAAAACACTAGGATATCAGTTTGCAGACAATTACAAGCTGAGCTAACAACCATAAGTCAGAATTAAACCCTATACACTGTATCTATGAGGTTAAGACTGTAACCATTATGCCAACCATCCCCCCTGCAAAGGCTCATAATAGGCAGGATTTGAACCTGCGTGGGGAGACTCCAGTGGATTTCTAGTCCATTGCCTTAACCACAACTACAGCTCCCTTGGCCTTGACTTCAACTCCCTTTCCTCAGGAAAAAAATTGTCTTTTGTGGATTATTTAGGGATAGAACTTGGAATGCATCCAAGAATGGATGGCTGCCAGTCACCTGAGTCTTAACACCATCCAAGTCACTGCCATGGCTATTCATGTCATCTTATGAAGTTCCAATTGTCCAAACATAATTTCTTCCATTGCTCTTGGTGGTAGGCTGCTTTTGTGAAGAAAGTTAAGAATCCTGACATTCTGGTATGATTATCGATGACATATGGACATTTAAGGACCAGGTATCATCTCAAGTGAAAATGCTTTGTTTTCATCTTTGCAACGTCTTGTGTATTATTTACCTTCTTCCTCAAGAAGACATTTCTTTGGTAGTCCACTCCTTGGAATCCCCTTGCATAGCTTTCTGTTACTCACTTTATATGGGACTTCCTATCAGCAAACTTGATCACTTGCAGCTTGTGCAAAACTCCACAGCCCTCACGTACTTACAGATACTCTAAACTACCTTCACATTTCTCCAGGACTGTAGAGTTTGTGATGGTTGCCAGTTTGATCCCACATCAACTTTAAAGTTTTGCTGCTAATTTATTTAGGCCTATACTATATGGGTTCTCCATATTGAAAAGAGATCCTAGTCCTTAACTCTCCAGTTAGGCCCCTCTGCTACTCATCCAAAGGAATTGCTGGATGTGCCCACAGCACATTTGGACACATCAGAAATTTAGTCCTTCAGTTATTAGGCTTCATACCTCTGGATCCTCCTCCCTCCATGACGAGGGAGTGTCTTCCACTGTCATTATTCAAGGGGAGTACCCTACACTGTCAATATTCAAGGGGAGTGCCCTACACTATCAATATTCAAGGGGAGTGCCTTACACTGTCAATATTCAAGGGGAGTGCCCTACACTATCAATATTCAAGGGGAGTGCCCTACACTGTCAATATTCAAGGGGAGTGCCCTACAGTGTCAATATTCAAGGGGAGTGCCCTACAGTGTCAATATTCAAGCTGTCCCTAGCATATGATGGTGTTTAGTACAGCAGTATCTATCATTTGTTTATTAAGTTTGTACTACCAATCTATTTATTATCATTTGTTTATGTATTTGTTTTACTACTTTCATGTTTTACTTTTATGGTGCTTGGTTACAGCCATCTAAATATAAATTTGAACTTAAACTTAAAACTTGAACCTCAGGTGTGTGTGTGTGTGTGTGTGTGTGTGTGTGTGTGTGTGTGTGTGTGTGTGTGTGTGTGTGTGTGTGTGTGTGTGTGTGTGTGTGTGTGTGTGTGTGTGTGTGTGTGTCTGTGTGTGTGTGTGTGTATGTCCATGTGTTCTTACAATTACCTATATATTTAATGGTTCACCATCATTTGGATACACAATGCATATTTGCTTTAATAAATGTTATTGCAGCATATAAACCAGGAATCATTCGGAAGGAAGCTGCAGCCTCCAGTCCTTGGTTCTTGCGTACTTAGTCACTTCACTTTAATATCCTGCTTTCTTATGTCCATCTAACCAAGGGATACCCTTCTGTGGGAGCAATACTCTACTCAATCATAAAATGTCTTTGCTTTTTCATTAAATCACCTTTTTATTTCACTCTTGTACAAAAAAGTAAGCTATGATATCTCACCCTAAAGGCAATTTGTAATTTGGCTAGAATACCTGGTTCATGGTTCCTAAATGACACTGATTACAACAGAAAGCACATTCATTTCATGATTCTGCTCTGATGGGAAACCATCCGAACTTCAGCCAGAAATTCAGATGTAGTCAGTTCTCTAAGTCTCCACTGCGTCTCTGCCTTCTACTATTTTACTAAAAAGTGTCAGAAGATACAGAGAAGCACCTGGTAAGACATCTAATCTAAGATTAGTAAAAAATGTTTACCTGAGAATGCATTGCTTTTGCCAAAATATATTAAGACATTAATACACAAAAATTATGATGATGTGGAACTTGCCTAACACATTTTGAATTCACTTTTTACATCAGACTTGTGCTGTGAGCGTGCAGAGACGGCTGTTCAAGCAGTGATTAATTTAATGACTATCATCTTTGACAATAAGAAGTGAATTAGTAGATATTACAATTCATAACTGCACTGCCTTCTAACAAGTACATTATATTAAATACTTTGTAAAACTATTATAAATGAAAGTACTGATACACTTATATTAGTTTAAAAATGGTTTAGTTATTTGTTTACTGTATGTTTACTCTTTGTTCACGAGGTAAGTGTACTGCTATATTGACCCTTTTCAGCCATGACCCAAGATCAAAGAGCAGAAACTATATCATGATCTTTCAATCAACAATCTTATATACAAAATGAGTACATAGCAATATTCAGAACATAACAGTAAGACTGAACGCAGACAGAGTAAGTTTAGTGCTTTGAGAAAAGAAAAATATGCAGAAAATGCAAGCTAAGATATGCATAAAATACAGTGCAGTCATATATGTAATACATAAATTCCTACATGCATGCACAATATATGTGTAAGATGCCACATTAAGAAGGTGAAAAAAGTCTATTTGATATATTCCATTATTCATGATATGGGATGGTAAGTTACCTAACCACTGTGTCAGGGTAGCAATTGCAGGTAGATTCCGTAAAGAGATGCTTTGCAAGTGTATCTTTGAAGGTTTTCATGATTTCTAAGTTTTTGGTGTCTACAGGCAGGTGGTTCCAGGTACAACTCCCAGGCTAGAGAAGACTCTCACCTACAACAGTTTTAAATGGAGGATGTACTCGAGCAAAATTGTTGTCCTGTCTATTTCTGAGTACATAAGGACTGTCTTGTAAAGGTAGCTTCACTGTTAAACAGGGGCAATGACCATGTTTTAGCAGCTTGTAAATTAGTATACTTAGAACAAAAGTGGTCTTATGAGGCACTGAAAGCCATTTAGAATTTTTTAGCAAATTGCAGTGATGCATCTAGGCTCTTCTAGAAGAATGAATCCGCAAATATTATTCTCAGCAGTCTGTATTCTGTGGGTATTGTGGGCTGAATGCATAATGAGAAAAGGAAGGTCATATTCAACTTTGGGTATTAAAATATTTTAGCAATGGCCCTGCAGCAGGTGAAAGGAGGTAACTGATCTTGTAACATACTTTTAATTGACTGAGGACTTTATTAATTACAAACTCTGCATGTGTGGCAAAGGAAAGGTAAAGTGCTAGGTACCTCTGTTCAGTGACATTAGGTATCATGCTCCCATTGAGATGTGTTAAGAGATTAAGAGGAATGGTGGGCAATTTCCTGGATGAGAAAAGACCATGACATTGGTTTTCTTAGGTTAATTAGTAATTTCCTAGTAGTGAACCAGGTGTACAACTGAGTGAAATTGTCTTGTAACTTGGTTTGCAGGTCAGAGTGGCTAGTACTGAATTGCAGGAGCAGCATATCATCGCCATACATTATTAATTTAAGATTTGGTAATTCTAGAGGGAGATCATTAACAAAGAGAGAGAAGACCTAGCACAGACCCTTGTGGCACACCTGTATTAAGTTTACCAGCAGTACAGGATGAGACATTGCTATGGACTTCAAGGTTCTTTCTTTCAGATAGCTACAAAACCAGCAAATAGTGTTATCTCCAAAGTTGAGTCATTTGAGTTTCTTGAGAAGAAGGGTATGGTTGTCCATTTTGAAAGTTCTTATGTCAACAAAGAGACCTGTAGTAATACGCCCCTCATTCAGATTGAAATAAAGGTATCAGTGGCCACTGCCAAGGCAGTAAACTTACTGAAGGCATTGGAAAAGCCATGCTGTGCATCACATAACAGGCCATAGCTATTAATGTGCTTAAGTAGTTGCCTGTTTAAATGTTTTTTGAACATTTTGGTAATACAGCACAGGGTAGAAGTAGATTTATAATCCTTCAACCCATTAGGAAAAGTTATTTCAGGCAAGGGATTATAACTGCATGCTTGGATACTGGTGGGCCAGTGCCTTAAGTGAGAGACAGGTAAAAGATACAAGAATGGGATTTTGCAGTTTTTTTCAGCAGCAAGTCTTGGTGGGATTAAGATTGCAAATTTCAAATAAATAAAAAAAAAAGCTGGATTTAGATCTAGAACGGTTGAGTTTGAGAAACTAGATTTTGATCTGTTTTACTGAAGTTTCAGAAAAGTGAAAAGTTACTATATAAGAGGCTAGAGGGTATTGATCAGGGGTTGAAGGTTCTTGTTTTTCTTGGTGGGAGAATAAAAGTGTTGGAAAGGCTTTAGTTATGTCAGTTATTTTGGACTGTAAAAAGTGAGCATAAGCACTGGCAAAGGTGGAGTGATTCAATTTTATTGGTTCGTTTTTGGTAACAGAAGAGTTACTTCATGTCTCTGTTCCTGTTTCTGTCTATGGTACAGGGCTTTTGCAGTATTTGTTGCAACTGTTGTTTCTTGGTTTTAACTCAGAAAAGTTTGGTGCTGCTCTGTATCACTGGGGTTCCTTTTCCAGTTCTTCCAGGCTGAATGTCCGGCTTTAACTTTGTTTGTAAATGCACTGAAAGCCATGGGCAACACTGTGACCCAAGCCTTTTCTGTAAGGGGGTACAATGTATCCTGAATTGTGATCAGTTTTGTGTTGCAAAATTCTAAAGCAGAGGTGGGTTCAGACATGGCATACAGGGGAGTCCAGTCTATATCACTGAGTAAGTTGTTACTAGTGGACCTGGTAGCTTATTACTAGGGAAAGATCTGTCTTCATAGGTTCATAGGTTCATAGGTTCATAGGTTCATACTAGGCTATCTATCTGCCGAGCATTTTACACAGCTAGCCTATAGTTTTGTGGCACGCCACCCCTTTAGTATGGGGAACTATACCCATTCTGTGATCTTCATTTCTTTGAGGAGTTTTTTTATATGCTCCGAATGACCCAATGGATTTATTGGATGATGGGTCACAGAGCAAAGGAAAGTATTTCAATGTGAAGGCATCTACTTTGTATGTTGGTTATTGTTAGGTCAGCTGTGGAGCTAGAGTCAGTTCTTGTATTGGTTTGAGTAGAAGCCTGCATTATTTGGGCCAGGCTAAATTGCTACAACATTATATTCAGAGGCAGAGAGTCTTTCCCAATAGCACTTATACTGAAATCAACAAGAATGACTGATGTTTTGTACACCATTAGGAAACATACAGCTTACAAGACATCCACAAACCTCACACTTATGAATCTCCTATATATTCGTAAGTCAAAGAGTACCAGAAATACAACATCTAGGGACCTGAATTTTGTCTGTGAATTACACAGAACATGCTAGAGAGACAGATATGTGTCCTAGAGACTGACCCTCCTATGGAACAAGCTTCCAATCCATGTGAAACTAAGTTTCTCTATTACTAAGTTTAAGTGCAACCTAGACCAGTAGATGGGGAATAGGAAATTTACACTGGGCCTGGCACCCATGTCCCTTATGGACAGATGTAGCTTATAAATGCCTGGCTGTCAGTGTCCTATTCAAATACAAGACATCATTATTCTTTCTGGAAAACTTGGCTAGACTTAGAAAGACCCCCCCAGGCCGATAGCCTAGTAACAATCTATGAATCTATGAATCTATATGTCACAGAGTTTTATGTAAAATAGAGACAAAGCAGAGTGGAAGATGTAAACTGCTGCAATCCATATGTGAGTATGCCCACTTAATGTGAGGTGAGAGAGTTTCCAATTGGGACTTTTGTCATCTATATTATGGGAGGGTGTTCCTTTTGATTTGAAGTACTGCCACTGGACCTAGGGCCTGGTCTGTTGTCATTTAATATGCATGCATACACACACACACACACACACACAGATATATATATATATATATATATATATATATATATATATATAGAGAGAGAGAGAGATAGATATAGATAGCTATAGATATATATACATACACAAGTGCGCACACACACACACACACACACACACACACACACACACACACACACACACACACACTTACATGTATATATACACACATGGACAGTGAGGTAGTAGTTGTCCTGCATACACAGATGAGCCGCAATCGTCCCTTAATCAGGTTTCTGATATAACAAGAATATAGGGGTTTACTGTTAGCAGACATGCTTCAAGACTGGTCTACTTATTATTAAGACTGCATGGATTACAGCAAGCAATTTTAAAGTCTTTATTTCTGACATGATAAGTGACTGGGTTCAGCTGAAGTGGTCCTGAGTTTGACTGAGTACCCCATGAACATACATGTTTATGTAAGAAATGGTGGAGTTTTCAGAGAAGATTCTTAACTATTGGGGCAATGATTGGTGACTTCTATAAGGGTATGGATTGCAAGAGAAATTGTTTCCTAGTAGCATATATGAGTTTATTGCTGGCGTCAAGTCAGTAGATTGTGTTTTCTTATTTGCCAGTAGTGGCCCTGAGTAGGGTTGGAAGGTTCCTGACATGGATGAGAGAGAGTCAGAATATTTGTAATGAACAGACTGAAGGCTAAAGTAACAGACAAACTAGTAAGGCAGCATGTTAAGTAAAATGTTTAAAGATTAAAACGGGCATCATGAGCCTGCAAGACAGTTGTGTTACAAATTGTAAATAACTATATAAAGAGTAGAAGGAGAATGTTTGCAAGACAGTTAGGATTCTAAACTGTAAAGACCTACATAGGAAGTGGAAGAGGTATAGTAAATAATATAGAAGGGTACCCGGAGGGTGATAAAGGTAGTAAAATGAAAAGAAAGGGCAGGTAGGATCTATGAGAGTAAGTAGTGTAACATTATACTTCCCATCACAACAACAGGAGGTGGAAGGGTGGGTATAAGAGATACCCTAGCCTAAATGTTTCCAGTGCATAAATCCAGTGTATTTCACTCAATTAAAAAGTTCAAGCTCCAGACAGAAGAAGATTGTATACTTTATCAGCTACCAAGGTTGTGTCAGCAAATGAACTGAAAGTGCAGCCTATATCTGCCACCTAGGCTATGAGTTAAAATCCAGAAGGCAGAAGGACCAGAGTCTACCTGCCACCCAGGTATTGTCACCTAGGCTGTTGGAGGAGTAGTAGTATAGAGGCTGAAATAGCTGGGGATGAAAATAGGTGTGACCTATTTACACGTGGACAATAAAGTAAATTGATCTGACAAAAGATGGGGGATATCAGCCCATCTGGCACCTAGGACATGAGCACAGGTTAAACTCTAGAGTCCAGTTGCTGCTTAGACTGCTGTAATAGCCGTATAAGCAGTAAAGAACCTAATAAGAGAAGGATATCAGCCTATTTGTTACCTAGGTTATGTGCACAGATATACCTAATAAGAGAAGGATATCAGCCTATTTGTTACCTAGGACATCTGCACAGATATACCTAATAAGAGAAGGATATCAGCCTATTTGTTACCTAGGTTATGTGCACAGATATACCTAATAAGAGAAGGATATCAGCCTATTTGTTACCTAGGTAATGTGCACAGATATACCTAATAAGAGAAGGATATCACCCTATTTTTTACCTAGGTTACGTGCAGAGATATACCTAATAAGAGAAGGATATCAGCCTATTTGTTACCTAGGTAATGTGCACAGATATACCTAATAAGAGAAGGCTATCAGCCTATTTGTTACCTAGGTTACGTGCACAGATATACCTAATAAGAGAAGGATATCAGCTTATTTGTTACCTAGGTAATGTGCACAGATATACCTAATAAGAAAAGGATATCAGCCTATTTGTTACCTAGGTTACGCGCACAGATATACCTAATAAGAGAAGGATATCAGCCTATTTATTACCTAGGTAATGTGCACAGATATACCTAATAAGAGGAGGATATCAGCCTATTTGTTACCTAGGTTACGTGCACAGATATACCTAATAAAAGAAGGATATCAGCCTATTTGTTACCTAGGTTACATGCACAGATATACCTAATAAGAGAAGGACATCAGCCATTTGTTACCTAGGTTACGTGCACAGATATACTTAATAAGGAAGGATATCAGCCTATTTGTTACCTAGGACATCTGCACAGATGTACCTAATAAGAGAAGGATATCAGCCTATTTGTTACCTAGGTTACGTACACAGATATGTGGTACAATCTACCTGCCACCCAGACTGCTGCAGTAGAACTCTACACGGTACAGCTGTTAGGACTTGTAATGAAATACTAAGTGGAAAGAGGATCTTGGCAAAGGTAGAAGATAAACAGCCTATACCCTATGCAGGCTTTGTGCAAAGGTTAACAAATGCAACCTTTCTATTGCCTAGACTGTTGTAATAATTGTATAGGATGAGTTGGGACATAAACATAGCCAAAAGGTGAGTGGAATGAAAGGAGAAGGGGTCTAGTGAAGGAAGGAGTGGGAGAAAGCAAGGAGACAGCTTATCTCTGACAAGTTCTACTTACACATAATTACTACTAGTGTAGTGTACTTCTGTAAGCCATAAATGTGCAGAGGAAGAAGGGAATTACAGTCAGTAGGAGAGAAATGTACAAGTACAAGAGAAAGCAAATGTTTATACTATATCTATAAGGACAGTGAAGACAGAGTGTGCCCTGAAAGTAGGAAGTGCTTTGGTAAAATGAAGCCTCTGACCTCACTAAACTGTTGTCACTGATGTGTTATAGTTGAGTTTCGCAGAATGTTAGGTAAAGCAAGGAGAGGTGCTGGTGCTGGTATATTAACTATGTAGCAAAACATAGTGTGTTGCTAAGAAATCCTATGTCTTCAATGTATATTGCTTATGTCTTAGTATTATTTCTGAATTTTACCCAGCTATCACGTTAAAATTGACTTTGTGTGTTAACTTTATATCCTTGTTACACTTCATACCTACCTTTTATGTATAGGTTCATAGGTTCATAGGTTCATACTAGGCTATCTGCCCTAGGGCATTTATAAGCCTAGCCAGAGTGTGTTTGGCTTTCGCCACCCATTTTAAATTAATTTTGCTATGCCCTTTTTCGAGGTTAGTATACTGTGCGTCTGTCTGACAGTGACACAGAAGTGATACCCGGGGTAAACCTACCATCTCCCATCCACTCATCAAGATTCCTCTTGAAGAGAGTCAATGAGGGACTCTGCCTAACCTGGACTGGGATTTTATTCCAGAGTGAAGGGAGCCTCTGGGTTATGAATCTGTCCCTCCAGCATGTCCTATTTATTTCAGTGCTGAGGTTCAAGTCTCTGGAGCACGTAGCTCAATGGAATTTGGATTTTCTGAGGTGCAGCATGTCCATTAATTCCGGGTTGGACATGGCTTTATACGTCAGGCACAGATCGCCTCTGAGCAGGCAGTATGCCACTGAGTAGAGCTGGAGTTTCTTTAACCGGGCAGCATATGGCATCTGTTTGAGCTCTTTGATCCTCTTGGTGAGGTACTTTTGGGGTCTTTCCAGTTGCTGCAGGTGTCTGGTAAGGTACATCCCAAAAGGGGCATTGTACTCAATTATGGGCCTGATGAGGGATGAGTAAAGAGGCACGATGACCTCCCCTGATCTAGATGTGAATCCTAAAATAACTTACAAAAGTAGCTTAAACAAATGACAGACGACTAACATTACAGATTTTAGATTTTATCAGGTTATGTAAGATTATATTTTACAGAAATTAAAACATAATACGACAGAACACAGCAACAGAGTTAGTAGTAGTAGTAGTGGGTGACAACAGTTAGTCTTTGTCCTGTGTCCAGCTGTCCCTACCATGTCCACTGCAACCACAACATTATTTAGTTAATCTCTTTCTTGACCTTTATAGTAATTGTTCTAAGGCCAGTCCATGCATTCATTCTTGCTTCCACGGTTTAAGTACTACCCTTTCTACTTGCAGATGATTGCAGCCAAGCAACAGCATTTCTGTAAGGTCATCTTTCTTCACATTATTTATCTCATCACTTCATGCCAATCTAATTCTCCCTAAACATTTCTTTCTCTAAAAGATTTTACCCTCTAACACCCCATTCATATTTAAGATATTTTGAAGGTTTCTAAAATTGTCCCACTGTCTGTCTTTCCCTACAGGATAAACGTATAGAGTTTCCTAGCTTCTTCTCTTGTAAATTTTGTTTCAGGCTCACTCCAGCTTAACTGCTCTTTTCTGATTCATCTGTACCTTTCTTACTCTGTACATATTTTGTGAACATACACTAGCATATAACAGTGTGTGCACATACTAGCATATAACAGTGTGTACACACACTAGCATATAACAGTGTGTGCATACACTAGCATATAACAGCGTGTGCACACACTAGCATATAACAGTGTTTTCATACACTAGCATATAACAGTGTGTGCATACACTAGCATATAACAGTGTGTGCATACACTAGCATGTAACATTGTGTACATACACTAGCATATAACAGTGTGTACACACACTAGCATATAACAGTGTTTTCATACACTAGCATATAACAGTGTGTGCACACACTAGCATATAACAGTGTGTACACACACTAGCATATAACAGTGTGTGCATACACTAGCATATAACAGCGTGTGCACACACTAGCATATAACAGTGTTTTCATACACTAGCATATAACAGTGTGTGCATACACTAGCATATAACAGTGTGTGCATACACTAGCATGTAACATTGTGTACATACACTAGCATATAACAGTGTGTACACACACTAGCATATAACAGTGTGTGCATACACTAGCATATAACAGTGTGTGCACACACTAGCATATAACAGTGCGTGCACACACTAGCATATAACAGTGCGTGCGTACAAGGGTTACAAGGCTACTATGAACCACAGACTGCAGAAAATAAATGGACTTTTCCACCTTTTATTGTCACTGTTTTGAGCACAGAATTACCCACTAACTTACCACTTTGATCTACACAGCTACAAGGGTACTAAACTGCCCACAGTGTTATCATTCTAAGACAAAACTATAAATGAGTCTAAGAAATTTCTGATCACAGGGTAACATGCTACTGTAACAACAGCCACCCCAAACTGCACTCTACAATATTCACAGAGTAAAACATTAAAGTACCTTTTAAAAGCATTTCCAACCTAATCCATATTCCAGACATGACAAGCTAGCAAAGATCTCTGCTCAGAAAAGTTATAAAGTTATAAATTATACAGTTATAAGTTATAAGTTATATGTTATGCAACATTAAGAAACATTTAATTATTGTCACAAGAACACTAAATTAAAATGATACAGGTTTACATTATGATTAAATTAGAAGATGGTGAGAATAAGGTTATAAATTAGTTGTAATAAAGTTTGAGAAAACTGTACCTAAAAAGATTCAATGGTATGCAAAAATGGGGCTATGTTAGAATGTCGACTTGACAAAATGTCAACATTCATAGCATCAAATGCAAATTATCAAAAGACCAGAACGTCTCACTATACCACACCATAAACAGACTTTTTCAAATACCATATTATTTGTTTGGTAACTGGACGAGTATACTGACCTCAGGTGAATACTTTGATGACATAGGTGAATTGTGACAGCATATAACAAACTTACAGAGATAAACAATATCAGGAACAAAAGCAGTACAGCTGTCCAGTAGGTGGGACAAGACTACAAGTCGAGCTGCATACATGTCTTTTCAGAATCTCTCCATAGATCATTTATATAAAATCCATCAGTAAGTTAGTGAGTACGTACAACAGGTTGCTTACTGCTAACTGGCACACTGGCCTTGGTCAGAATTGCCTGTTTACACTAATGTAACTGTTTTCCTAACAGTAATGTCACAGAAACAAATCAATTTCAGAAAAAGGTTAACCATAGCATGGGGGTGGTGCAAAGAAGCAAGAATGTTATCTCCTGTATATGACCCGAGAGATTAGTACAGATTAAATTATTGCCTATTATCTACACATCTTGCATCAGTCCTCAAGAGGCCAATATTCAACCTATGGTAAAGAAACCCACCTTGGCATGAGTTTATATGTAATGCACCGCTGACTGAAGCAAACAGTATACAAAGGGATCTTTTTACCAGAGTTCATTGATCAGTATAATAAGTTGCAAGCAGAACAAAAGTAATACCAGCATTATGTGTAGCCTACAATGGAACTGGGAAAGTGGGTTCCATTCTTATGTGTACGAAGATGGAAGCAAAACATTTTATTTTTGAAAGAAAAACTTTGTTCCCTAACACTCCCAGACCTTAACAGATGAGAATTTTCTTCATCCCACAACAGAGCGACACTAAAGGTTTAGCCTGAGAATAAGACAGAAGATATGCATTTCAAATGGAGGAGAGGGTCTCCCATGATACCTGTATAGCTGAAAGAAAAGAGCCCCAAGTGGCAGATCGTCAGCAAATCTAATTGTTCCACCATTTGATGCATTTGTTACCCTGGCCTTTGTACCAAGCAGTGCAGTACAGACCTTCATTTCTTAGCTAATAACCTATATGCTCAGAAGAGCTGCAATACATCTGTGAGCATCATGTCAGCACAGACATTACAACATGTATGAAGGAAAGATGAAGGACAGCCTGACTGGAAAAGTTAGAGAACAGGAGCAAACCAAATGCAAAGCCTTGTGAAACATGTACATTAGCAGAAATGGTCACATTCATGTCTACAGTCAAATGCAAAGCCTTGTGAAATATGCACATTAGCAGAAACTGTCACATTCACGTCTACAATGCACATTCACTTTCTGTGCTCTATGGAATCAATTTTACCTTCCATACTCAGGAGGATCACAATAGCATTCTGTTAATTTGCCTTATTCTTTTGGTAAATAGGTATCGTGGCATCATCCATACAATCATTTTCAGTTATGACCAGAACATTGCAATATGAAATAAAATTATTCGCAAAGCAATACTACAATATTAAACAATGGTGTCTCAATTGGCAAGATTAAAATTTATTTATTTATTTATTTATTTGCAGTTGGTTTACCAGGATAGTCCATTGGGCCAAAAGAACCCGTTTTCAATGGAGTCCTGGGGAGAAAAGCTCCAGCACATAAAAACTGAGTTAATACACAAGATAGTTAACTATTATTAAATTATACAAGTAGTGGGTAAAACATTTAGTTCAAAAGTCAAGAAGTATTCAAAAATACAATAAATGAATATTAATGTGATGTACGTGAGCTGAGACAATAAGGTGATAACACAGCAGAGTTGTGTTGGAGAAGGAGCACAACATTACATTACAGTGTAATTCTTCAGAAGGAAACAAGCTTTGTTAGGTAAAGTTGAGCCTCAATGCATACAGGAGGTAGGATGACATATATTTATGAGGGTGGGAGCAAGAACAATCCCATTGACCTAAGATGTGAATGAAGAGATTTTTGAATAGGTAGTGATTACAGGTGGTACGGATGGATGGTGGGAGTGAGTTCCAGAGACGGAAAGGTTAGAGGATAATAAGTGTTTACCTGGGGTGAGATGGTTTATGGACTTCTAGTAGGTTTTGATTGTTGGACCTTAAGACTCTATTTGGAAGGTGCATTTTGAAGGCAGAAGACAGAGAGGGACAAAGAGAGGGTTGAAAATAAGCTTATGAGCTAAAGTCAGCTGTATATAGTTAAGATGATTAGGTAGTTCGAGCCAATTTAGTTTTGGAGAGAGGAACAGTGGCAGTGGAGGACCTATGGCTATTAGCTAATTTGGCAATTTTGTTATAACAGGAGGAAAGCTGGCTTTTTAGAGAGGACTGAAGATTAGTCAGTAATGGAGCAGAGAGAAGAGAGGGAATGAGAAAGGAGGAAGCGAGAGTGGTTTTGGAGGAACTAGTAAGATACTGATTTTGACGGTAGAGCATACCTAGTTTTTGATGAGTTTTCTTAATATTTAGTTGTAGATGGGAGTTGAATTTAAGTTGATTGTCAATTAGAACACCTAGTAGCTTGGTTTCAGATACCAGTTCCAAGGGTGAGTTGTTTTGGCTGGTAATTGAGAAAGAGTTTGTGTCAAAAGAAGTAGATTTGGAGGGGGTAAATACCATGAGTTTTGTTTTGGAGGAAAGTTTGTTGGTAAAAAAATTAAAAAAAAAATGAAATCCTGATGTACTTATTTTGGCAAATATGGCCTCATAATACTCGTCATTATTTAATGTCTTTGCCAACAACTAGCACTACAGCCATTTTTTTTTTCAAATTATCCAAAGAAGTCAATACCTAAAATGTATGTATATCCTCTAAGCAAACACACACACACACACACACACACACACACACACACACACACACACACACACACACACACGTTTTTTTTTTACAAAAGAATATTTTGACCTCATTTTGTGAAGTCACCTTTTAAACCCCACAAGTTGCAGTTCCTCTTTCATTTCCTACTTTTGTCCACAGAATTTATTTTCCACCAATACTTTTTCTGCCATGCAAGTCAATAACTGGTACTGAAAAATTTGTGTTAAGTACTTTAGTTCAGTCAGCATTAAAGATAAGGTGTAGAACACATATGATATGGTTTTCCATGAGATATGGAAAAAGAAACCGTCACAAACTTAGTATGCCCAACTTAGCTGAGAAGGAAGTCATTATTACACAACCCCAAGTTCAGTCATGAAATAATCAATTCAAGTCATGGCATTTTGTATTGCTGTTAATATTTGATCAGAGTAGCATCCTTCAGATATGACTTTTCTTTCTCGATCAGCAATACTTTTTATTATCCCATTCACAATATTCTAAATCCTCTTTTAAAATCAAGCAACTTAAACTTTTATTTTACTACTAATTTAATGACAGAAAAGTAGCACTTCCTTGTCACTATTAAACATTTTAAACTTTATTTTTACTTTCAATACAGAATTAATTTACCCCCGCAAAATTCTATGAGTCACACTGAATGACAGCTTTGCCCACTGTATGTTTTTCGTTCAGTGAATAATGAAAAATATGAGATTGTACAAACTCAGTACTTCCACAACTCAGCAAAACACATTTTTTAAAATTATGTTTTAATTTTGTAAGCATGGCACATATCTCCCATGTGGTATATTCATAGAATTTACTATAGGTAAAATTGTATGCATAACACAGAGTATGTGTTATTCAATATACAGCAGAGAGTCGATTATCCAAACTAATTGGGACCTTGAGTAGTTCAGATAATCAAACTGTTCGGATAATCAAACATGAATTGAACCACATAAAAAACTTCAGAAATCTTGTTTTTTTCTGCATGCAAGGAATACACTTTTCAACCATTCAGCGATACCAGTGGACAATGAAGAATATTTTTCACATCCGAGCGGGCTATAAGCTCAAAAAACACGCACAAGCAAATACATATAATGTTTACATATTCAGACTTTATGATTTTCTGACCCGAAAACTTTCAAAGGCCGCATTCAGATAATTGACGTTTTGGATAATCAACATTCAGATAATCGACTCTCTACTGTAGCTGTAATGATACCTGTAATGAGATCTGTTCTGTGAATATATAAATATTTTTGCTGCAGCAAGGGGAAAGAGAAAAGCACATATAACAGGGAAAATAAGCTGGTCACATCTCACTATCAAATATTAAACAACATATACTATCATAAAATACTTAGTGAATTGAACCACAGCTAGTCCAGAAAGGTTAGACAGAGTGTCATCTTCATGTGCTTCTACATGTAATAGTTGTTCCTACTGTATTTCAATTGTTTTTATAACTGCTCATTGTTTTTTTCCATCAGTGCTTTACTACATTCTAATAATCATTTATTTATTTACTTATTTATTATTTTGACTATTGAAGAAGCAATGCAATATTAAATCATTACACATCACATGATTGCTGGAAAAAAACCTCAGATTTCAACATATACACAAAGACAGTGAGACATGTAGTGATAATATATAGGATTATGATCAGGTCACTGATCATAACCTGTTTATTTGTTCAAGACATGGATACCAAGACATTCACCTTGCTTGATGCTTGAGAGGGAATCTTGGTATCCATGTTGAGAGCATGTAATTTAAGGTTATGATCAATGGCACAATCATAATTCTTCGTAGTGCATGGAGTTTTATCTGCTCCACAGACTACTAGTTATAGGGAATTAAAATCATTAAGTGTGTTCCTGTCTTTAAAAGCCACAAAACACTTCATAAGCACTGTCAGAAAGGTAGTGTAATGCAGTCTGTTACATTTACACTTACTTCCATACATCTCAAGTGTCTAGATTTTCACAGGACATCCAGATTATTAATTCATATTTTTGTTCTGATCCTCATAAAATATGTGGTTTTCGGACATCCCAATAAGAATTGAACTCCGTAAATAATGACATACGTTTGAGTTTCAGAGTTCTTACCCTTCAGAAAATGTATGGTAACACATCCTGTTATTCTAACAATTAAGTTTGTTTGAAAAAGTTGGGGACACGTTACTAGTAAGACAGCAGACAGAAACAAATGTTTTCTTCTGCCGCTGTCATTTGCTAGACAGTACTGGCAAATTTTACTGCCTGCTGCTAGACCCAACCTTAACAACTTTAGCAGGGGGTGCTTAACAATTAAGGTCAGGTCGCATGCTACTTTAATGCTTAACTGATTTGTCTTTTTTCCGAATACTGGAGCATAATCACCGCGCTCCATGCACTACAAAATAATTTCACATACCAGTATTTAAGGCATGTCAACACAAAATATCCGAAATGAATAGCCTTTAGGATCTGTTCCTATAAAATCAAATGGAATGCAAAGCAAGACAATCTAAGGCACTTGTAATAAGAAAATGGTTAAGGCATCCATAACTAGTTCTGTTTTTCAGCTAAGAATATAGAGAAGCTTGTAATTATGTCAAATCATGTAAATCCTGACAAAAGAGGTCAAAGATCTTAGAACTTTGGGGCCCAGAATTGTCAAAGCAAGGTCACTTCACTCTCAGTGGTAAAGATGGGACTAAACAGGCACACTCCAGTTCCCTTTTGATACACTGTAGCAAACTTTGATGGAAGTTTTAAAACCAAGACACACTGGCATGATTGGGAAACCAGTGGTTCTAAAAGAATGTCGGGTTAAATTTTAGTTGCATTCACCAATTTAGAAAAAAAATAATAATACAAAAGGAGTGCTCATGTTATCCATAATCTAACTGTATTACAATGGAGCTTTTCTCCTCGGGCCTCTGCTGAAAAACAGCCCCTGTCCAGTTGGACTTATCACGATCAATAAATATCAAAATAAATAAATAAATTCTAGAATATGACGATGTTATATTGTTCAGTTAGTATGGTCAAGAAGTTATGAAGGCAGTTTAGACGCTTATACAGAAAAGCATAAATAAGCTGCAGCCAAGCTATCAAGATTTCTGTGAGGATAAGTTTAAGTTAGGATGGGTATTTAACTGTTGAACAGAGGATAGGCCTGCTGGATGAGCTTTGTGAAAATCAGAGAAAGAATCTGATTGGTGTAAGGCCACCTGAGTAATATAATAAGAAAAGGAATATATTTAGTTGTGATTGGTTAATTACTAGTGATTAGTTTAGACTGAACGATTACTGGTGATGCAAATTGAAGGGGCAGAAATATGTTGTGAGGGGAACAGGAGATTATTACCAGTGATAAACATGAGTAATTGAAATTGCATACATTTTTCTAGTCCATTAGATGGGGGTGAAAGAATGACTAATATTCTGTAGTTACAAAGATGAGTTGATACACCACCTTTATATACAGGTAGGGATGCAAGCTTTTTCCACAGGTCAGGGTAATACTGTTACTTCATTCATCAGTTGATTTGAGTGATGTCCTGAGGTTAACTCAGGGCATTAGCTGCAAGTATGAGATATTCTGCAGGTATGTTGTCAGGGCAAAAGTGGTAGGTTTCAGTATGAGAAGTTTATTTTTTATGGTGGAGATGGGAATGGGTTAAATGGGTATGTGTTTGTCAGGGGATATGAAGATAAGAGGTCAGAGAGGCAAGTAACACTTTGCATAAAATGGATGTTGAATTGTTTCGAGCAGTTAGCATACCGTATGTTTAAGTAACAATTTGCATGTGAAACATAACCAAGGTTTACAAGTTTGTTAGTGGAGGACCAGAAGATTTTGTGGTTGTTTTGATAAGAGTTTTGAAAGATTGTATAATATGTTTGCCTGTCTAACTTAATCTTTTGCTTTGCTATGTTTCTAAGATAACTAAACATTTGAAGGCTGAATTCTGAGTTACTATGTTTCCATATTTTCCATGCTTTGTCTGTCTGTTTAATGAGCTATTTGGTTTGTCTGAATAGCCAAGATGCAGGGTTACCTAGACTATTTTTGTTGTAAGTGTGGCGTGTTCTTTCAGAAAATTTTGGAATGTTGTATTGAAAAAAGTTAAGGCTTCATCCAGTGGAAGAGTTTTCAATTATGTAAGTATACCATGACATTTAGGGATACTGTCTGTCCCACTTTACACAGGTCAGTCTCGATCTGGATTTAAAGGTCTTGTTACAATTATATAAAACTGCTATTTTCAACCTGAAACACCATAATATTATAGGAAAGAACAAAGGCAGCTCAAATTCTTACAAAAATGGCATTTGGCAAAAAAAAAAAACCTGAACTCCAGTCCTTTGCACAGCTTGTGGGTATGGTTTTCCTACAAAATCTTGCATTCACATAGAAGACATCCTGCTCTGAAACTAGAAAAGGTGGCAACCTTAAAGACGTTACTCCTAAAACTGTCTGCTGGGTTCTAATTTATAGAAATCATACCCAGCCAAAAAAGTTAAAAAACAATTCTACAAGCCCAAATGATCCAGTTGTTGATACAGTCAGTGTGGTCAGCACAGCCACGTCTCTCTGATGTTGTCACTGTCCATTCTAGTAGGAAAAGGAATGCCTGTTTCAAATCCAGTAATAGCTAAGACACTAATGCTTTGTACAGTGTTAGAAAAGTGAGTTACATTGTGGGATCAGAGGCTGGATGGCACAAATGGCCTGCGTCTAATTCTGGATAAATTGACTATCTTAAAGCTCAATTACAGGACTATATTACACAATAAGTTAACTTAAACTGAAATGGAGCAGAATACTAGCATTACTACTGAGAATGTTCTGGGAACACAAACACTGATAGAACAGAAGGCAGTGAGATGAGAAAAATGGGAGTGTTGCATGTGGTGCAATGCTCTGCCATACAGGTCTAAGAAAACAATAAATCTTCTGCCTGCTGTTTTAGTACAAGGAGTTCTGGGCACTGTAGGCATGACAGAAATGTCAGCAATACCAGTTAGGGAGGAAGATATAGTGATACTTGAACTCGGGAAACAAAAATCAGTAACTAAAAACTTATTTATGCAATACTTTCATTATCTGGATTCATGTTGATTTGATGACAGCAGTCATTGCAAGTTCCTTAGTGCATATCAAAAACACTAAAAGCCACTTCTGAGTAAGAAACATTTTTTGCCAATGACAAGCCTCCCTGTACTTCTCATGAGAGGGGAGACCCCCCCTCCAAACCTACATATGTTAAATACACTGTCACACAATAGTGAGGAAAAGTGCAGATTTATTAATACCTGAAAACAGTTCAGTGATATTGATTTGCATGAATGATACTAGCAATGGCTACTGACATGGAATCATTTAACTCAGTTATCCTCAAGTACTTTAACCATACACTGTGTAATGCGTGAAATGTGTGAATGCATGGCAATTGCTGGTATGAATATCATCACCCATATAGTGCCTGGAAATTACATGGACCATTTTTTTCTTGGAAGGAGTTGTTAGAGAAGGCAAAAGGTAAAGTTCCCTTCTTTCTTTCTGAAAAATGTCACACATTCTTTTACTTCTGCTGGAATACCCACCATGACAGCACCGGTATCTAGAACAGGACAGCAACAATGTCAGGATGAGAACAGCACCAGTATCAGGAACAGAACAGCACCAGTACTGGTTAAAGGACAGCAGCAGTATCAGGAACAGAACTGCACCGGTACTGGTAAAAGGACAGCACTAGTATCAGGATCTGGACAGCACCAGTATTAGGAACAGGACAGCACCAGTACTGGTAAAAGGACAGCACCAGCATCAGGATCAGGACAGCACCAGTATTAGGAACAGGACAGCACCAGTACTGGTAAAAGGACAGCACCAGTATTAGGAACAGGACAGAACCAGTACCGGTTAAAGGACAGCACCAGTATCAGGACCAGGCCAGCACCAGTATCAGGAACAGAACAGCACCAGAACTGGTTAAAGGACAGCACCAGTATCAGAATCAGGACAGCACCAGTATCAGGAACAGGACAGCATCAGGACCGGTTACAGGACAGCATCAGTATTAGGAACAGGATAGCACCAGTATCAGGTCCAGGAAAGCACCAGTGACAGGAATAGGACAACACCAGTACTGGTTACAGGACAGCACCAGTATCAGGAACAGGATAGCACTAGTACCGGTTACAGGACAGCACCAGTATCAAGAACAGCACCAGTACTGGTTAAAGAACAGTACCAGTATCAGTATCAGGACAGCACCAGTATCAGGAACAGGACAGCACCAGTATCAGGACCAGGAGAACACCAGTATCAGGAACAGAACAGCACCAGTACTGGTTAAAGGACAGCACCAGTACAGAATCAGGACAGCACCAGTATTAGGAACAGGACAGCACCAGTACTGGTAAAAGGACAGCACCAGCATCAGGATCAGGACAGCACCAGTATTAGGAACAGGACAGCACCAGTACTGGTAAAAGGACAACACATGAATTAGGAACAGGACAGAACCAGTACCGGTTAAAGGACAGCACCAGTATCAGGACCGGGCCAGCACCAGTATCAGGAACAGAACAGCACCAGAACTGGTTAAAGGACAGCACCAGTATCAGAATCAGGACAGCACCAGTATCAGGAACAGGACAGCACCAGGACCGGTTACAGGACAGCATCAGTATTAGGAACAGGATAGCACCAGTATCAGGTCCAGGAAAGCACCAGTGTCAGGAATAGGACAACACCAGTACTGGTTACAGGACAGCACCAGTATCAGGAACAGGATAGCACTAGTACCGGTTACAGGACAGCACCAGTATCAAGAACAGCACCAGTACTGGTTAAAGAACAGTACCAGTATCAGTATCAGGACAGCACCAGTATCAGGAACAGGACAGCACCAGTATCAGGACCAGGAGAACACCAGTATCAGGAACAGAACAGCACCAGTACTGGTTAAAGGACAGCACCAGTATCAGAATCAGGACAGCACCAGTATCAGGAACAGGACAGCACCAGTACCGGTTACAGGACAGCACCAGAATCAGGAACAGGATAGCACTAGTACCGGTTACAGGAGAGCACCAGTATCAAGAAGAGAACAGCACCAGTACTGGTTAAAGTACAGTACCAGGATCAGGACAGCACCAGTACCGGTTACAGAACACCGCCAGTATCAGGATCAGGACAGCACCAGTTTCAGGAACAGGACAGCACCAATACTGGATACAGGACAGCACCAGCATCAGGAACAGGACAGCACCAGTACTGATTACAGGACAGCACCAGTATCAGGACCAGGACAGCACCAGTATCAGGAGAAGGACAGCACCAGTATCAGGAACATGACAGCACCAGTACCGAATATGGAACATCACCAGTATCAAGGAACATTAGAGCACCAGTAACAGGAACAGGAGAGCACCAGTATTAGGAACAGAACAGCACCAGTACTGGTTAACGGACAGCACCAGTATCAGGGATAGGAAAGCACCAGTACCGGTTACAGGATAGCACCACTATCAGAATCAGGACAGCACCAGTATCAGAAAAAGGGCAACACCAGTACCGGTTACAGGACAGCACCAGTATCAGAAATAGAACAGCACCAGTACTGGTTATAGGACAGCACCAGTATCAGGACCAGGAGAGCACCAGTATCAGGAACAGAACAGCACCAGTACTGGTTAAAGGACAGCACCAGTATCAGAATCAGGACAGCACCAGTATCAGGAACAGGACAGCACCAGGACCAGTTACAGGACAGCATCAGTATTAGGAACAGGATAGCACCAGTATCAGGTCCAGGAAAGCACCAGTGTCAGGAATAGGACAACACCAGTATCGGTTACAGGACAGTACCAGTATCAGGAACAGGATAGCACTAGTACCGGCTACAGGACAGCACCAGTATCAAGAACAGAAAAGCACCAGTACTGGTTAAAGGACAGTACCAGTATCAGGATCAGGACAGCACCATTTTCAGGATCAGGACAGCACCAGTACCGGTTACAGAACACCACCAGTATCAGGATCAGGACAGCACCAGTTTCAGGAACAGGACAGCACCAATACTGGATACAGGACAGCACCAGCATCAGGAACAGGACAGCACCAGTACTGATTACAGGACAGCACCAGTATCAGGACCAGGACAGCACCAGTATCAGGAGAAGGACAGCACCAGTATCAGGAACATGACAGCACCAGTACCGGATATGGAACATCACCAGTATCAAGGAACATTAGAGCACCAGTAACAGGAACAGGAGAACACCAGTATTAGGAACAGAACAGCACCAGTACTGGTTAAAGGACAGCACCAGTATCAGGGATGGGAAAGCACCAGTACCGGTTACAGGATAGCACCACTATCAGAATCAGGACAGCACCAGTATCAGAAACAGGGCAGCACCAGTACCGGTTACAGGACAGCACCAGTATCAGAAATAGAACAGCACCAGTACCGGTTATAGGACAGCACCAGTATCAGGATGGGTACAAAGGACAGTGATTTCATTTCTCATCCAAAGGATAGCACATCTTCTTTGTAGTGCACTTCCCTCATTCTAGACTCAAATGGTCTCATTGCCTGCCTGAAACTGGAATCCCAAGCTTCAGGTTCAGAAGCAAATGTTATTCAAAGTGTACACATTAACATTTAAAAGGCAAAGTGTGCAACAGAGACATAAGAAAGAAAGATGAGGGGAAGCTGGCAATTGGCATCTGGTTGATGGTATAGGGTTTGAATCTTCCCACCTTCAAGGGCCTAATGTGCGCCATGAGCAAGTCACTTTACAAGGCAGCGCCTTGTGACAACTCAGAATTTGGGGTAGACATCTTAATGATCTCCTGGAATGCATGTCTAGAAAGAATATATGAACTTGTAATATCTGATGAAAAACTTGATGATAACAAACAAAAGGCAAAGAAAAATCCCAGGTAATGAAAGTTGCTGGTACCCTCCATGGACGTAAAATTGTAAATAGTGGGGTACTGCAGAGATCAGTGCAGGGCCCTGTTTGGTTTCTCATTTATTTTACAGACATCCCAGCCAAAGTCCCTGAACTGTGGTTGACCAAGATTGCTGGTGGTTGCAAATCTGGGCAATGTTATCCACTTATCCACTGATACTAAACTGCCCTGAAAAAAGGCTAGAATGTGTACATGTCTGATGTACCAAAAATAGTGTCAAGATAAATGCAAAAAAGTGCAGCATGCTAGTGTTTGGCAAAAAAGATGTTCCAACCATATATGTTATAAGCGGAACTCCTTTTCTGACAGATTTATTCATAAGAAATCTAGATACTTACGTAAACAACTCTTCCTCATTCGATTATCACGTTTTCACCATAGTCAGGAAATTATCCTCTTTGACACAGTTCATTTCCAAGGAAATATCTTCAAGATCTAAGGAAGTCATCTTACCACTGTCTTCTTACCTATCAGACCAAATATAGTCCCCCCTTTGGTATGTACAAATCCAAGCATTTTACTGAACTGGTAAAGGCAACAATTTTCAATTAAAACAATAAAGGGCTAAGTCTATCAACTATCCAGATAGAGTAACAGAACTATCCATATTAAGCAACAACAACACTAAGGAAGGTCATAAAGTATAGCAACGACTAAAGAACACCAGTGAGTAACAGCTCTACTTTCATAAAATTTAATGAACAATTCAACTTTTCAGTTCAACTTCTCTAGCGCCTCGGCCACAGCCTTTACAGAGTCGTTGCTATAGAACTATCCATATAGTCAGTTGTCAACAGGCTGCTCCAAGGGGACCTGTGTCTTGCTTTTCGTGCCATGAAGGACTCAGCCCTATATGACCTCCTATTTCTTCGCAAACCAGTGGTTCTACAAGCACTCATTCTGGGGACCAAAATCTGTACCAACAAATGGATATGGGAATTATACTGGCATCCTCTAAATTAAATTATACTTACAGTATGAAAATGTAGTTGAGTAGCCATTGAGATTCTTAGAGGTCTATACATAATGAGTACATTTTAGAGATGTGAGATTATTATTTTATTATATCGGTACCAGTAAAGTCACATCTGATCTACTGTGTCCCACTCGGAAGGTCATATAGAAGAAAAATAAGACTCACGGAAAGCAAGCAAAACAGAAGCATTAAAATACTGAAAGGACTAAAACTACTGGGTTGCGACAATAGATTTAAAAGAAAATGCCACCATACAATATAGTGAACATTATGTCAGTTATTTTTTTTCCTCTTTAAAATAACACTTACATGTAATTTAGTGATCGGAAACCATTTGGTAACTTTCACTTTTAACACTAACCAGTATAGTTCACTGGCACCATTTACATAATTAATTAATTAATTAATTAATTAATTAATTAATTACTTAATTAATGTTTTATCCAATGGAAGATGAGTAATGTACTATAAAAATGGGTCTAGAGAAGGGTTCTGTTTATTCTGATGAAGTCTTCTGTAAGAAGATGAACGCTTAATCTGTTGGTTTAATATCAGAACTATTTGTATTGTTTTTGTTGCTTGCCTTACCCTGGTGTTTACTTGCTGGAGGAATTAAACTTCAATTTTTATTCATCTGAACTGGTGTTTCTGCTGACACTATTGTGCAGTCAATTGTTGAGGAGGGACAGCCTTTATAGGAGATGTGTGTGACTGGTTCGTGCTTTTGGTGTTTTGGAACCAGTGTTTTCTTGGATTAATGGAACTTTCACTTTTAACATTTCTGTTCCTTTCCCTGTTATACACTCTAGGAGAGACACCATTTTTTTGTGTTTTCAAATGTCACATTGTTTCATAAAGGAATTTGTCTTGGCCTGCATGACCTAGGCTTGACAAACCATTCTCTGTAGTCACCACCCACAGTTTTACATACCAACATCATGTACTGCTGAAGTCCTTAAAGTCTACTCATTGACCGCTAAACAGAAAATCTTTTCTAGAGTTAGTTTTTGGATAATTACTTATGTGAACAACAAAGATAAATTTGTTATAGTACAACACAATGTAAGTAAACTGATAGGTACTCTCATTTTGGTCAGTTAAATGTTGATTTTATCCATGTAACTAAGGGCAGTTTGAAATACTGCCAGCCTTTGAAGAGAGACAAATGTCAACTACAAATGAGTCCGCAAAGTTGCTGGACCATCATATGAAGCCTTATACCTTGGGAAGAGTATGGGGAAGAAGGGCTTGACTGCATAACAAAACCCTGCTATTTAGCCAGCTTGTTTTGAAGATGGTTTAAATGTCTCAGGAAAAAATTTGTAGCACATCCAGTTAGCTGAATTTATAGTCATTCCTTGAAAAAAGAAAAATTTAAACAGCTTCCAGTGGTAAAGAAGTCACTGACTCACAGTACTGTCACCATATCTAAAATAATAATAATAATAATAATAATAATAATAAAATCCTTTTTATGTTTAAGATGTCAAAGACAAACTGAATTGTGGGACGAAGGGAAACGAAGAAAGGCAAAATACTGTTAAACATGGCAGGCTCCATAACAACGTATTTGGGGTTAAGAAACTGAAGAGTAATAAGGAACACTTGGAATAATTCTGATGCATTAGCATAGCAGAGAATATTAATATGATGAAAAAAACATTTTTAGAATTTTAGGACGGAGTTTTCCTTTAACCTGCTGGACTTGTATGCAAAAGATGATAGGGGACAAAATGAGAAACTGATGACAGTGCTCTACACTGCTGGGGGTAAATGAAAAGGGTGGAGATAAATAGGAAAGGCTAATTGTGAAGAGGGGAAAAAGGAAACTCCCTGGACATTTAAAAAAAAACTTGAAATAATTCAATGAGAAGGTAGAAGGGGCCTGGATTGTACTGTCTCAGGCAGTGTTAACAACGTGAAACATATGAGGGGATCACTAATGCCCAGATCACAGAAAGAAAGAGAATGGAAGGGAAGAGGAGAGGGGAGAAAGGGGCAAGAACAGTCACTTGGTTGAGTGTAAGGTGTTAACTGATCAACTGCCTTTTCTGTTGATATCTTCACTTGTTGCAGTGTATTTAGAAATGTAAGCAATTATGGGATAATTGTTTTATAAGGTAGGACTAAAATACAGTAATGGAATGTACCTCTTTTTAAATTATACAAATTGTATTATATGCTAAGCTGCAGTTCTCTAGTTTCAGCAACTGCGACACTCCTGGTCATTTCTGTATGTTTGGTCTGAGGGTTAGGGTGATCTACAGGATTGTACCTCTCAGTGTTTTCACAATGGATGAAATGTTATACAGGACTTTAATCAGCAACTGCTGAGGCACTAGGCAGAAATGAACTGGGAAGCCAAGTATGACAACATATCAAGCTGAGTTGCATTTCTGTTTGTAGAAACTCTACATAGGCCATCCCTTATGAGGAGTTTTGTGTCAAGAAGTTTCTTTGTCCATTGATTTTCCCCATCCTCATACTGGGTCCATCACACACCAACTTAGCTTGGTGAATTTACAGAGCTCTCACTCTACACCAAATACTGTTTATTGATGACCAGTAGATCCACATCTACCGCTATCTTTCCCTGTGTCCAGTGCTCCCCTGCTTTCATGATTTTTCCTAGACTTCAGTTTCTTTCCTATTTACCTAAAATAAAACTGCTTCCTTCTGTTATCACTTCAATGGCATTTCGTTTTTCAGCCTTACTCAATCTCCGTTTCTCTCAGTGCATCAGGAATATCTGTGCCTTCCTGTACTTTATGAATCCTATATATTTATGTACTGTACTTTTTGCCATCTGTTTTACCAACTACAGGAACACCTTTTTTTCTCTCTTGCTTTAGTTCCATTCAAATAAAATACTACTCCAGCTTTTGCTGTGGCCATTTACGCTTTGCACTGTTTAACAAAGATGCAGCAAATTTCCACTGATAGTTCACATGAACACTACCAGCTTGTTTCTTTAAATTGCTACGCACCACTGTCTGGGACTTAACATTTATTATACACTATATAGCACATAACTGTATGTTAAATAGAAACTCCCAAACTGATGTCTTGAACCTATGGAGTTTGAGAAAATGTCAGAACAGCAGTTAATAACATACTTCATACATATATGTATAACTAATATGAATAAAGTCTGCATTTAAAAACAGACGAAAGCATGCTGGTTCAAGTGAAACCAAGAAAAAATGTCTATAAAGTTCAAAATGAGATTGCTCAGACAGCAATAACTGCTATTCCTGGTTACAGCACAAACAAAACCAAACATGTAATGCTTGGCACAGCTCGCCTTTCAAAACAGACTCTATTTTACTCATAAATACAAAGCCTACTGATGTTTACCTATGATCTGCTGACGGACTACACTTCCCTAGCATGTGCTTGCATTGTTTGAAGGAAGCAGGAAACAGGTGATTCAGATGAATGTTTGCATTTCTTGCGTGAGTTCTTCAGATCATTTCAAAATACAGGGGCAAAACTCCTTGTCTATAAGTACCCATGACTGTAATCTGCTGTGGTTAGGCTGGAGTCTAGGACAACAGTTAAAACATTCTATTTCGACTGCCCAGTAAAAATACAGAAAAGTCAAAAACTAACTTATGCAGTGGACCAGCAGTTTCTACTATCACTTGGGGGGATCACCCCGCAACAATACCCATGCTAATCAACTTAATCTACTTTAACGCCACCACTACTTAAAGAAAAGGCACAAAATCACATACTTGCCTTTCTTTATATTCTATCAACTTTGGAAATGTAGAGGTGCAGAGTTGCAACACAGTGCTTAAAATACATGAGTTCAACATGTTAGTGTCAATAAATTGTATGTATCCTCCTGAAATGCCTTCTGTGTTGTCACATAATGCTCAGCTAAACAGGAGGCAAAAAATATTTGAGTACATTTTTTGTGGACCACTCATACCTTTCACGCTCAACAGCACATCCTATACCTAATTTGGCAAGAACTAAGAATATTTTGAAGGTTTAGTAAAAAAAAAAAAAAAAAAGATTGAACTGAAAAATACTGTTACATGTGTGCAAGTAAGCTTAACAGTTATTTCACAAATCACACTGTTCTTATGTACTACAATGCACTGTGGTTCATAGATTAGTAGTTTCATAGATTAGTAGGAGGCTAACTGCCCTTGCGAGCCATTTTAAGCCTAGCCAATTATCCCCCTGTGAGATTCAAACCTTGTACCCTGTGTTTGTAAGGCAAACACCTTAACGATTAGGCCATCCTCCCAACCCCTGTGGTGTCAAAGTGCCATAGTTTCTTCTCAGGGTTCTCTATCAGAAGTGTCAAACTTACATTTGTGAGCTCCACAACTCCAGACGTTAACATTCAACCGCCTAAGAAGTACAACAAATCTTGAAACTTGCTGTAAAGCCAAAAATACAGAGATATATATATATATATATATATATATATATATATATATATATATATATATATATAGTAACTCAAAGATGGCTGCACCTCAGAGTAAGACGATTACTCCAACATGCCACAAGCTTGAACTAAGTACATACTCCCCATTTTCATACTTTCAGCCTGGTTGTTCCAAGATCCCAGTTATGCTTCAGTGAGTTTCAACAAGGACTCTATGATCAGCTGCTAATATTTATGCACTGTTTGTTAAACAGGACGGCTGACAGAAGACAACTAAACTCATTAGATACAGTACAATAATGAGCCTTTAACTACATTTAAATTCACATTAAGTAAGTGCTGGAGAACCTGGAGAAATCTCATACAAACACAGAGAAAACATGCAGACTCCAAGTGCTGTACTGTAAAACAGCACGATGAGTAGATAGGACAGAAAATAGCCAAACATTTTTTTTTCTGTAAAAAAAAATGTATAATAATAAAGTGCCAGAAAAGACAAGCACAAACTTAAACTACTTTATTTGCTGCCTATAAGTATAGTCTGGGAATTAAGCAAGGGGAATTATGGTTAGGAGATGATAAACAAAATTTACGCTGTAGCTCTGGCTTTGATTCCCTCCTGCCTTCTTTTCCCTGATTTGTGAATCTTTTGCAAGTCACTTAACCAGACAGTGCTCCTGGGTCACTCCAGAGTGTTTACTTGGATGACAAATAAATAAACACTCAGTTACAAATACAAGTCTACATTCCACTGAACATTTATTTATTTAATTTTCTTTACTGAGGCAAAGAACTGATCAGACTTTACCACTGTAGGGATAATGCAGAAAGAGAAAGTACAGTTTTGTACCTACCATAAATGTAGATGTTCGAGTGCTAATACAGCTGCAGTCATAACAGATGGGTTCTCCTGCCGTCAGGCGGGTCCTCGGTCAGCCGAATTCCAAAGTCTAGGTCTGGCGTCGGTTGTCGTCACTTCTTCCCTGACGTCAGTGTGACAGGGGTATAAAGGAACCAGCCGACGCCATTTTCTTCAGTTTTTCTTGCCCCAGATGTCAGGTGCCCCCAAAAGGAAGGCAATACATAAATTTGTGTAATAAAGCAATGCAATATAATCAAAATACAGTAGTTGCAAGCAAATACACCATAAATGAATACCCCAATCAAGTTGTATGATAGGTGTTAGCCCATAGGCCTGTCCCAAGAGGGGAAGGAGGGAGGGAAACCTGGACTGCAGCTGTATTAGCACTCGAACATCTACATTTATGGTAGGTACAAAACTGTACTATGTTCATCGTGCATACAGCTGCAGTCATAACAGATGGGTAGAATCCCAAAGCTAAGAAAGGGGTGGTAGGCACTAGGTGGAACTAGGAGGAGCCAGGATGCCCTGCAAGACTGCAGTGGCAAAGCCTGCTCTAGTTTTGGAGTATAATGGTAGGTGGTAGTGCTTGGAGAAGGTATGTACAGAACTCCAAGTGGCTGCTTCCAAAATATCTTTGGTAGGAACTCCTCTGAGGAAAGCTGCGGAGGTAGCTGTGGCCCTTGTGGAGTGAGATCTGATGCCTGTAGGTACAGTTTTGCCATGAAAAGAATAGCAAAAGCGTATGCAGTGGGCTATCCATTTTGAGATTGTCTGTTTGGAAATTGGCTTTCCTTGAGCTCCTACAGCATAGGACACAAAGAGCTGTTCTGATTTTCTGAAAGGCTTTGTTCTGTCCAAATAATAACACAGTTGTCTGTGGATGTCCAAGGAATGTAGTAATCTCTCCCCTTTGTTTTGAGGATTAGGATAAAAGGTAGGTAAGTGTATGGCCTGATTCAAAGCTACCCTGGATACCACTTTAGGCATAAAGGACGGGTTGGTTCATAAGGAAACTCTGTCCTGATGGAAGATGATAAAAGGCTGCACAGCCATGAGAGCTTGTAGTTCTGAAACTCTACGAGCTGAGGTAATAGCCAGAAGGAAATCTGTTTTCCAGGATAAATATTGCAAATCTGATGAGGCAGCTGGCTCAAAGGGAGGCAAGGTCAGTTTTTCCAGAATGAAATTGAGATCCCAAGCAGGTATTGGTTGTTTCCTTGGGGGTCTTAGATTCTTAGCCCCTCTGAGGAACTGTCTTAAGAGAGGGTGAGAGAATAAGGGTGGATCAGTGTTGTATTCTGCAGAAATGGCTGAGGCATGGATTTTGATGGAGGAGAATGAAAGTCCACTACTTAGCAGCACAGCTAGATACTGTAGTATTTGAGGTAAATTCAGTTTTCCAGGATCCTGACCCTTTTTCTCATTCCAGATACAAAACCGTTTCCATTTTGCGGAGTAAGCTTTTCTAGTTGATGGCCTTCTAGCCTCCAAAATGACATCCTGCACCTCCTTGGAGAGTAGGGTCTGTTGTGATGCTAAGGAATCTTCCATGCGGCTAGATTGAGTGTTTTAGCTGGCTGTGAAGAGTTTTGAAGCTGTGCTGAGTCAGGAGAAGAGGCATTAGAGGCAGGGTCCATGGTGGGGAATGCGTCAGGCTCCTCAGGAGTGGGTACCAGTGTTGTCTTGGCCAGTCTGGAGCAATGAGAATCATCTTTGGTCTGTCTGCTCTGGTTTTCAATAGAACTTTGGGCAGCAGAGGAAGAGGTGGGAAGGCATAAACTGTCATTGATGTCCAACTGAAAGAGAGAGCATCCACTCTCCAGGCCTTTGGATGGAAAATCCTTGAGCAGAATTTTGTCAATTGGTGATTTTTGTGGGAGGCAAAGAGATCTATGTCTGGCCTTCCCCATGCTTGGATTATTTCTGTAAAAACTTTTGGATGCAACTTCCATTTGTGTGGATCTGTCATATTCCTGCTTAGGTTGTCTGCCAGCATGTTTTCCTTGCCTGGCAAGTACTGTGCTTGAAGTTCGATTTGTAATTCCAGGGCCATGTCCCAAAGTGACATGGCCAGCCTGCACAGGTGGTATGAATGGGTTCCTCCCTGTTTGTTTATGTACCACATTACTGTGGTGTTGTCTGTCCTTATCAATAGTTGACCTGGATGCAGAAGGTCTTTGAAAGCTGTAATAGCATTTGTTACTGCTAGCATTTCCTTTTGATTGATGTCAAGGTGCTTTTCTTTTTGGGACCATTTGCCCTGAATGCACCGATCTGCCATGTGCGCCCCCCAGATGTAGTCCGAGGTGTCTGTTGTGATGACTTGATTTGTTTGAGGCTTGCAGAATGGGAGACCTGTGTTTGTTTGGCATGCTTGAGCCCACCACAGAAATTCCTTTTGTAGACATGGAATTAGTGGTATTATTGTTTCCAAACTGTGGCTGTGTTGAGACCATAGGTTTTTCAGGTACCATTGAAGTTTCCTCATATGCAGCTTTGCACATGGGATTAGTAGGATGCAAGATGCCATGAATCCCAGAGCCTGCAGGATTTTCCTTGCAGTCAGCCTGGTGCAATTTGCTAGTGCTTTGAAGTATTGAGTTAGTTGCCCCTGCTTCTCTGGCGTGAGGTAGGCCATCTGGGTGTTTGTGTCCAAGTCAGCACCCAGGAAAATTATTTTCTGAGAGGGTATTAGCCTTGATTTCTTTTTGTTGACTGTGTATCCCAGAGAATTCAACAACATTATTACAAAAGCCAGATGTTTCAGAAGAATGTGCTTGCTGTCCGCTTGGATCAGGCAGTCATCCAAATATGGGTATATCTGTATCCCTTGAAGTCTGCAGTAGGCAATTACTGATGCCAGGCATTTCGTGAATACTCTGGGTGCAGTAGATAAGCCAAAGGGCAATGCAGAGAATTGATAATGGGTTGAACCTGCAAGAAATCTGAGGTATCTTCTGCAATTTTGCCTGATTGGGACATGCAGGTATGCCTCCTTGAGGTCCAATGTTACCAGCCAAGACTCCTTGCCCAGCATGGGAAGAAGCTGCTGTAATGTGAGCATCTTGAATTTTGGTACGATTAAAAAAGTGTTTAGGATGGATAGGTCCAATATAGGTCTCCAATCTTTTCCCTTCCTTGGTACCAGGAATAGTCTGGAATAAAAACCTTGACCTTGTTCGTGCATAGGTACCTCTTGAATAGCTTTCATGTCTATAAGATCTGTAATTTGCCTTTGTGCCTCTGCCCTTTGATTGTGTGGCAGGTTTGGCATGCCTCTCATGTTTGGAAGGGTGTGAAAATGGAATCTGTAGCCTCTGTTTATAATGTCCAGGATCCATTTGTCTTTTGTGACAAAATGCCAATTTTTTGAAAATAATGCCAGTTTTCCTCCTAAGGGTGCTGCCATTTGAATCTTGCTTGGCATGCAAAGGGGAAAGTCATTGGGCTTGCTTTCTGAATGATTGCGAGTTATCCTCACCACCTCTTTGTGTAGGAGCTTGCCATTGTCTGCCTCTAAACGATCCTTGGGATTGTCCTCTGCCCCTCGAGCCTGTATCTACCTCTTTGGGGTCTGTCCGTGGCTGGAAAGGACCAATTTTGGAAGGCCAATTTCTACTGAAATGTGGGGTTGTACCTGTAGAAAATCTTTCACAGTTTGCATTGATTTAGCCTTTTCCTCCATTTTCCTTAATACCTCCTCAGCATTAGCACCAAATAATACATCCTTTTGTAGAGGGCATCTAGTAATTTAGCTTTGACATGATCAGGCAAGGTTTGTTCCTTGAGCCAGGCATGTCTACATATGACTGATCCTGTAACAGCAGCTCTACATGAGGCCTCTAGAGCATCAAAACCACATTGTAAGGTATGCTTACCCACTTGTTCTGCACTATGCATCAAATCCTGCAACTCCTTCAAGTCTGGTTGTTCAGGTTGTGACATTTTACTTTTCAATTGTGATAAAAAAACTGTTGGTATTTTAGCATATGGAACTGACAGTTTAAGGCCCTCATGGTTAAGGTAGCGAGGTATATACCTTTTTCCCCACCTTTCTAAGGATCTGGAATTTCTCTCGGAAGGTAATGGATTTTTAGCAGTGGAGGCCTTAATTCCCTTGGGGCCCTGTGAGATGGTTTCTGGGTCAGCAGCATGGCTTTTGTATAGAAATTGGTGTGAGTCAGGAACCCTGTAGTACCTGTCAGGCTTGACTGGGGCTGGAGGCAGAGAATCCGGGTTAAGGCAGGCCTCCGAGTAAACATCATCTAGGATGTCCAAGACAGGGGGTATAGCCAGAGGCCTGTGCTGAGGTAGCAAGAGAAATTCCCTAAGCCTTTTCTTGGAATCTGAATAATCCTGGCCTTCCCAGTGGAAGTGTTCCCTTAAGGTATGCAAAGTTTCCCCAAATTAATAATCCTCTGGGGGGGGGATACAGAAGGAATGGACTCCTCTGCATCAGAGTCTTCAAAAGGGGAGTAAGAATGTTCCTGATCATCAGAGTGCTCTGAAATAATGGAGCCCTGATCAGAGGAGGGGGATTCTTCCTCCACTCTGGGCCTTTTGTCCGGTGGGGGCTGAGAACCCCTGATAAGAGAAATTAAATCCTCAGCCATTTTAAGCATCTGTTTTTTAGGCATGGGGCCTGGAGATGGGCCCTGTGTAGGTTGTCTCTTAGAATGCATGGCTGCTTTAGACTTAGTGAAAGCCTTAATGGAAAAGGAAGAGGAAGGTCTGAAGACACCTTGAGTGGAGGTAGACCTATCCACATTTTGAGGTTCAACGCCAGAAGTGGCTTCGGTATCTGTAGTCAGAGTATCCGATGACATAATGTAGTTAAATGTTTTTCCAAAATAATGCTTGGCGAACTCCGCCCGATGCTTAATGATGCGTCTATTGAATGTAGCACAAAAGCGACAGACCGAGACATCGTGGTCTGGGCCTAAACAAGGTATACAGAGGGAATGGAAATCCTTATGCGGTATTTGCTTCCCACATGAAATACAATTATTAACTTTGTCTGACATCGGTCTGAGGCAAGAAAAGTTTCCCCAACGGGGTACTTAGCTTTCAAGAAGACTTCGGTTTCCAAATGTTCGTAATTTCAGGAGCTGGCCGACCGGCACTTGCGAACTGCTTCTGCTTCGGGCACAGAAAGAAAGACTGAAGAAAATGGCGTCGGCTGGTTCCTTTATACCCCTGTCGCACTGACGTCAGGGAAGAAGCGACGACAACCGACGCCGGACCTAGACTTTGGAATTCGGCCGACCGAGGACCTGCCTGACGGCAGGAGAACCCATCTGTTATGACTGCAGCTGTATGCACGATGAACATCAATTTAATATGAAATGAAATCACTTCTGGCTTCAGACTCTTTTAAGAAGAGGATACACATGCTCTTTTCCCACTGGATCTGTCTGTGAATAAAGCTGACAAACTTCACAGGGTAGGCAACTTAGCTTACCCTATTCTATTTTTCCCAGGTAGACAGACTGGACCAGTGGGGTACAGTTCCTGCCATAACTTTGTTACAGTAAACAAAATCTTGAAACATGCAGATTTAAGCTAGAAACTATACACGTTTCACTACAGGGCCAATACAGAGAAAGCAGGAAAAAAGGGGAAATATACTTCTTAACATAGGAGTATAAACTAATGTAATCCTTAAGTTTGAAATTACAATAATCATCTTAAATTATCACCAGAACATATCTCTGCTGCAAACAACATGTAACAAAATGTGATGATGCATTATGCTTCTTCCTCTCAAGAAACATGAATACCTTATAATGAACAGAGTGCACGTGTTATGTATAACCACATGTGATACTCCACTGCTCTTACATATAACCACATCCACTACTCCACTGCTATGTTGTATACCACATGCACTGCTCCACTGCTGTTACATATAACCACATGTGCTACTCCACTCCTGTTATGTATAACCACATGTGCTACTCCACTGCTATGTATAATCACATGTGCTACTACACTGCTGTTATATATAACTACATGCGCTGATCCACTGCTCTTACGAATAATCACATGCGCTACTCCACTGCTCTTACGTATAACCACATGTGCTACCCCACTGCTGTTATGTATAACTACATGTGCTACTCCATTGCTGTTACGTATAACCACAACCTCTCAGTCTGGTGTTTACTCTACTTAATACAGAGAGAACATTTGAGAAGGCCAACCCACTTAAGTTCTTAATCTTGAAATTTTCTGAATTTTTCTTCTGCTCCTTCTTCCTCTTTCCTTGCACTTTACTAAAAAAATAAAAAAAAATAAAAAAAATAAAAAAATAAAAATAAAAAATTGCACTTTATTTTGCTTTTGCATCTTCTTAAAAGTACTCAATTGTATTTATTCTGCTCCATTTATTACTGCTTGGTAGTAGCCTGATTAAATTGCAACTGTTATTCTGAGCCTTTTGGTTTAAGCACTTGGGCTCCAGACCAGTTGTTTTACATTAAGAAGGTTTGTGGTCTGCACTGTTGTTGCAGGACAGGTAGCTTGCATCATTCTAAGCTGGGAATTGCTGATTTAAGGCTCAGTGTCTGTTATTCTAAAAGTGTATTAGTTCTGGTTAAAGCACTTGGACTTCAGATCAGTTATTTTTCATTAAGAAGGTTTGTGGTCTGCACTCTCGTGGGAGAAGAGGCTAGATTCTGCCCTTCTGAGCTGGGAATTTCTGGTTAAAGGCTTATTGTGCCTGCTTATTTGAACTGTTTCTTTCTGAAATTGCTGCGGCTTGTTTGCTGTAGCATAGACTAGATTCAGACATCCTGAATCTAGCTTTGTTTGTATAACTTGAGCACTAATCCAGGCCATCTTTTGGAGAAGTTTCCCCTGCACCCTAATGGCAGGAGTGTGCAGTTAGAACTTGTCTGATTGAAGACTGTGGAACAGGACTCAGCTTTGAGCTTTTTTACTGGTTAATTGGGTAATTTGTTTAAATCAGTTTGCTTGTTTTCTATTGTTATATAAAAATTGCATTTTATTTATCTGCTTTTACAGTATTTGTGTTTTTCCTACTTTATTTTGCTTTGGCTGCTTGTTCTTAAAAGTACTTAATTGCATTTATTCTGCTGCATTTATTACTGCTTATTAGTAGCCTGATTAAAATGTAACTGTTATTCTAAGCCTTTGGTTGAAGCACTTGGGCTTCAGACCAGTTGTTTTACATTAAGAAGGTTTGTGGTCTGCTCTGTTGTGGCAGGACACGTAGCTTACATCCTTCTAAGTTGGGAGTTGCTGATTGAAGGCTTAGTGGCTGTTATTCTAAAAGTGTATTAGTTCTGGTTTAAGCACTTGGGCTTCGGGCCAGTTATTTTACATTAAAAAGGTGTGGTCTGCACTCTTGTGGGAGGAGAGGGTAAATTCTGCCCTTCTGAGCTGGCAGTTTCTGGTAAAGGCTTATTGTGCCTGCTTATTTGAACTGTTTCTTTCTGAAATTGGTACGCCTTGTTTGCTGTAGCATAGACTAAATTCAGACCTGCTGAATTTAGCTTTGGTTGTATAACTTGAGCAGTAATCCAGACAATCTTTTTTGGAGAAGGTTCCCCTGCACCCAAGTGGCAGGAGCGTGCAGTTAGAACTTGTTTGATTGAAGACTGAGCTTTTACTGGTTAATTGGTTAATTTGTTTAAATCAGTTTGCTCATTTGCTACTGTATATATATATATATATATATATATATATATATATATATATATATATATATATATATATACATATATAAAAACACTTTATGCATCACTGCTTAGCTAGGGTTAAACTATTCCCAGTGCCATAAATTCTGCTCTTTAAATTTTCCCTTAAAACTAGTCAGTTTTTTTTAGTTTTAGCACTCAAATCTGTTTCTTTGAGCTCAGCACTTGCTCAGAACTCATTGTAAGCAATAAATAAGCTACAAATTACTACAGTACTCAACTTTCCTCAATTGTCTAGAGGAAAACAGTGTTTATTACTTAATAAATAAGCACCTATCCAGGCATGTCTAAGGGTCAGCACATGGTGTTTTCTCCTGTTTACCTGATGAATCTGGGCATCTTGGGGCAATGCAGCAATTGCCTCATGTACACAGACAACCCTCTCCTCCTACCATCCAGCACTACAACCTGTGAGAGATGCACTTATATAGCCAAACTGGAAGCAAAGCTCTCTTCACCCAAGACTGAACTAGACAGTCAATAGGAGAAGGTAAACACTTGCACCACACCACTCTCATCACATAGTCCCTCAAAACCTACACCACCAAAACAGACACATAGAAACACAAAACACACACCTACATTCACAGAGGCTCTCAATAAAAATCTGCTCAAGCAACAGATACCTTCAAAGCAGAAACGCAAGCAACCTCTAACCCCCCCAACACAACCCAAATGACACATAGCCCACAAACTCAGTGTGCCACTCAACCACAGCCCATAAGGCATAACAATGTACCCAACACTTTAGTCATAGGTGACTCTATAGTTAGGCACACTGCTGTTCCACTCATCAGGCTAAATAAGAAGAAAGTTACTGTCAGCTGTCTGTCGGGTGCCAGGATCAGCCACATAATGCACACACTCAGGTCACTCCACATATGACTCTGTCATTGTCCATGTTGGTGTGAATGACCTGAGATTTACCTCCCTGGACTACATGAAAAGAGACATGGAGGAGCTCTCCGATCTTGTAGCCCAGGCAGGTATGACCCTATCCCTGAGTAGCATTCTGCCATCACCCAGAATGATACCACAGTACAAGGACAAAGTGATTGACTTCAACAATTGGCTAAGCTTCTGGTGTCATTTTAAGGGGATCCAGTATCTGTCTGCCTGGGATGACATGATCAACAGACAATGATGCTTTGCCAGAGATGGCCTTCACCTGTCACCTTGGGATTCTGGATACTGGCTAAGGCTCTTGCCACCACTATAGTGCCTTTTTTAGGCAAGGTTCAAATGACAAATTCACCACCATAACAGGTACAAGCAAGCAAAATATGAGGGTAATGCTACTCAATGCTAGAAGTCTAAACTTCAAAATGCATTCACTCGAGGCACTCCTTAAAATGGAGAACATCGACATCTGTGCTGTGACAGAGACCTGGTTCAAGGCTCCAGAGAGCACCCCTGCATTATCAGGCTATAATTCATACCACACCTTTCAGCCACCTAACCTGGACCGAAACACTAAAGGTGGAGGCGTGTCCATATTCATTAAGGATATCCACACCTCCAGGCTAGTTGCTCAGCATAATGCATCTGAAATTATCCAAGTGCAACTAACTCTGGGAAGACCACAGTCCAAATTGTAACTTGCTACAGATCCCCCACCATGCCCCAGGATTCCCACTCCTCATTTCTTGATACACTGGAAAATATTAGGGTACAACCCAACACCCTCATAATGGGCGATTTCAACTACCCCACCATTAACTGGGAAAACTACTCATGTGCCAACTCTTCTGCTCAACATTTTCTGGAATTCATAAATTCCAATGCCTTGGATCAACTTATTCACACCCCCACCAGGGGCAGCAATAACCTAGACCTGGCCATTACCACACCAGAGGTCAATTCCTCGTTGGTCAGATCCAACCACAAGCCAATCACCCTAGACATCCACATCCTGCTCCCCCTCCCCATTAGGGAAACTACCGTGAAAAATTTCTCCAAAGCCAACTTTACTCTTCTTAAGACAGAAGTGGCAAACTTCACAACACCCATGCAGACATACAATAGAGGTACGACTGCTGAATCATACACAAATGCACTTTCTAAGCACTTACACGAGTGCACAGATTGTGCTATCCCTAACAGAACCAAGATGCTATCCTCTAAAAAAAGGAAGCCAATCTGGTGGTCCCCTGCCATAAACAAACTCTACAACAGAAGAAAGAAAATGTTGCAAAAAAGAGTAAAATCCCATGACTGGAGGAACTCCCTGGTTAGCCTCAGTAAGATGCTGAGATCCCTCATAAAATCCTCCAAAGCTAGTTACGAAAATAAAATCGCCACCGATTCTAAAGATAGCCACAAAGCATTCTATAGCTATGTCAAGAATCTCAATGGCAATACTCAGATCTGCTCTGAGTTACAGCACAATGGCACTAAATATACAGAACAAACTGATATTGCCAACATCCTGGCAGATAAGTTCAGTGCTAACTTTACCCCTCTCTCTCCTCCTAAAGGGCCCATTTCTATACTGGAAGAATGCAAAGTTCCTGTAATCATGACTGCACAGGTAAAAACCCACACTCTCCAAAGCCAAGAACATAGCATCCATGGGACCTGACAACATCCCAGGCTGCGTTCTACATGAACTACAGAATGAACTGGCACCCCACCTAAGCACCATGTTCAATCATAGCCTCATCTTAGGCTTTGTACCACTGAATGGCATACAGCGACGGTTATCCCACTCCACAAAGGGGGAGCCACCACAGACCCCGGGAACTACCGTGCCATTAGCCTAATGATAATTCAGTGGAAGTTCCCAAAGGGAAAGAAAACCAGTAACAATACCAAAAAACAAAAAAAAAGATCCAAGCAACTGCAAGTTCCTCCACTTTAATGTCACGATACAAAAATGTTACATGAAAAGACCCACACACTAAGTGCTTTCACCAGTATACAATGGCTTCATCAGAGTTGAGTTTAGCAGACCTTGAATCTTTTGTAAAGAATAATATCAATATGAAAAGGAAAAAACTTGTTCAAGACACCAATGACTACAAAAATGGTTGGGTATATTCTGCAAATGCTAAGAGTCCCAGTAATGATGACTCAGGCCAATTAAGTGATGTTGGGACTAGCAACAACGAAGGTAATTGTGCTAAAGATGATAGATATCACAATGAAGAGCGTTTTTTAACCACGAGTTCCAAACCAAGGAGGTCGGACCAGTTAAAGAACAAGGGAAAAGGGGGCCCACAGCATTATCAACAAAACAGTGGGTCTTATTAAAACAGGACATATCACAACAACTACAATTACAACAACAACAGATGCCAGGGGGGAGATTAGATAAATGTATTGTCTATGAGTACCCCTTTATGCAATGTTGACATTAATTATATTTTAACAACCAATGACTCTTTATTTGATGAAACAGTGATTTGTGAAATGTTTAGTATAGACAATTTCACTATTTATAACTACAGTGACTTAATTTTGAATGAACACCACCACAGCTTGTTTAGTAAAAGTATTACTTTTGTACCTAATTTTCAGTTGGATGTGACGGACGTTCTTATCAATGTGAAACTATTTATAAGACAACTTAACCAAAGAATGTTTTTTTCTGGACAAAATGCTAACAGGGCTAACACTGGGTTACAGAGACAGAGTTTATTTATACCTCCTAACAATACTGATGTGACAGTGTTTGAGAAGTTGGTTGAAAATGAAATAAGGAATGTACTTAAGAACCCTAAGAAGATGAAAGACAACTTAAGTAAGGATGAGAGAAAAACTTTACACAGTCTGGCAGTTAATAACAACATACGCATCATGAAGCCGGACAAAGGGGGGGGGCACAGTGATTATATCATATTATGATTATGTGTTTAAAATGTATGAGATTTTGAGTGACCCCCTCATCTATAGTAGTGTGACGAAAAATGAAATGAATGTAGCATATGCTAAGTTTGATTTATATCTCTTAGATGCTTTATTCCAAGGAGCCATTAATGAGGATGAATTTAAGTATCTCTCTGTAAAACACCCTATTACGTCTGTGGTCTTTGGCATACCCAAGATCCACAAATGTCTAAACAATCCACCATTTAGACCTATTGTGGCAGCCAAGGGCTTGAAAACCAAGCCTCTAGCTGCATTTGTGGACCACATGACCAAGAAACTTATAGCGGGTATACCACATATTCTAAAAGACTCATGGCACTGTTTAGAGAGACTTAGGAATTTTGAGACTAGTGGCACTTTTTCATTTCTCACTATTGATGTGATAAATTTATTTTCTACAATACCACATAAGGAGGGCTTAGCCTTCTTTCACGAAAGTTTGTTTAGAGAATATGGTGTTGACAAAACCAGAATAAATGTATTGGTTGACCTAATGGAACTGGTCTTGTTGAACAATTTTCTAAGTTTTGAAGGCGAGCTCTACCATCAAACCTCCGGAGTAGCTATGTGGGCTATATGTGCCCCCATATTTGCTAATTTAGTATTACTCAATTGGGAGGTGATATATGTGTTCTAGTCCCTGTTTAAGTCTAAGATTTTACTTTATTGTAGATTTTTAGACGGCATTCTGATCTTGTGAGATGGGGATGGCTATGAGGCAAATATGTTTGTCGAATAGTTAAATAGTACAACTTCATTTTTAAAGTTTACAAGTACATGGCATAAGAGTGAAATAGATGATCTTGATATTCACTTGAAAAATGATGGTGGAACACTAAGTAGTAGCATACATAGGAAAAAACGTTTTCCAATGCACTGCTTCATTATAATAGCTGCCATCCCTACCACCAGAAGAAAGGAATAATTAAGGGACAGATGGTTAGATTATCAAGACTGGTTAGTGATGAGAACATTTTTAAGCATGAAATATACAAGTTAGTGAGAATGTTTTTAGAAAGAGGGTGCTAAAAGTTAGAAATTAAATAATTTCCAAGAGGGACACGTATTTTCAACCTATTTTATGTTCTGGGTCCCAATATTATCATACACCCAACTCAACTACTAAGACTATTGAGCATGGTAGTATAATGGTTTTGAGATACAACCATTTAGCCCCAGCACTGCACACAGTTATTAATAACGAATGGAATATAGGTTTTAATGAACAAAGTAAAACAGTTCTGGGTTCTAAACCTATAATTACCTATAGCAGAGGTAAAATTTGAAGAGTATTTTGGAAGCACCTAAGAATAAAAAGCAGGTGTCTTTAATGTACAAATGTGGTGCATGAAAATTTTGTAAATTCATCAATGATGGACCTTATGTTTCTGTTATGGGTTATGACAGAACTTTATCCTGCCCTGGTAGATGTAGTTGTAATACTACAATCTTAATATACGATGCTACGTGTATCAGTTGTAAAAGTTGTTATGTGGGAACGACTGCATGGAGATTGAAGGACAGGATAGCTGAACACACAAGAGCAATTAGAATTAGAAATCAGCACAATGCACTTTACATACATTGTACATCATGTATCAATTTTAAAAAAATTATTTTTTTTGTTATAAACAGGGTATTTCCATGTGAGAGAGGAGATGATTCTAAGTTAAAATTAGAAAACTTAGAAATTAAATGGCAATTTAGACTTAATGCTATGTGCCCACCAGGGCTCAATGAAAATATTGCCATCTTACCTATATTAAAAACAAGAGCATTAACTTTGTGATGAACGTTCATATGCATTTAGTTTCATCAATAGCAACCATTTATTGTTTACCTAAGTGTTTGCATTATGACATAGATTTTCAACAGCAATACAGATCGTTTTAATATTAAGCATTTGACAGTACTGGTTTTATTTAAATATCAGTGTAGTTGGATAAAAGGAAAACAGTTTTTATGGCTAAGAGCCAATATTTTTATTAATATTTTTTCTTTTAAGCCATACCTGTTTTAAGGTATTCCGAGTTTAGGAAATGTATAGGTGTGGCAAAATACATTTTTAATTGTTTCTAGTACTTGATTGGTTACACTTTGATGATGCTTATCTTTTTATATGCATTTGTTATCAGTTCCTGCTCAACTCTGATGAAACCATATATATTAAAAAAAGCTTTAGTGAGTGATTTTTTCATCTAACATTTTTGTATCGCGACATTAAAGTGGAGCTGCTTGGGTCTTTTTTTATTTTTTGGTATTGCCATTAGCTTAACGAGCCTGGTCTGCAAGGCCATGGAACATATCGTCACAGAACTTATAAACAAAGACATTGGTAATCTCCAAACTCTGAACCCCACCCAGTTTGGGTTTGTAAAAGGTAGATTATGTCTCCTAAACCTGATAAACTTCTTTGAAGCAGTCACCAAAGCCATAGATGAGGGTAAGGTAGTTCACACAGCCTATCTAGATCTCGCCAAGGCTTCTGACACCATCTCCCACTCTGGAATTATAGATAAACTCACTAAACTAGATATAAATCCCTATGTCACAAGATAGGTTGCCAACTGGCTCACTGACAGAACCCACACTGTGAAAGTAGCAAACTCCAAATCTGACCTGTTCAACCTCAGCGTCTACACAGGCTACGTGCCCATAGAATGGCGCACAGCAATGGTTATTCCTCTCTACAAAGGAGGGGCCACAATTGACCCTGGTAACTATCGCCCCATAAGCCTGACTAGCTTGGTCTGCAAGGCTATGGAGTGCATCATCATGGAACTCATTAACAAAGACATTGGGAACCTCCAAACACTTGACCCGACCCAGTTCGGCTTTGCTAAGGGCAGCTCATGCCTACTAAACCTAGTTGACTTCTTCAAGACAGTCACCAAGGCCATAGACGAGGGAAAGGTGGTTCACACAGCCTACCTTGACCTCACCAAGGCTTTCTACACCATTCCCCATTCAGGTATTACAGAAAAACTCACCAGCCTGAACATAAACCCCTACGTCACGAGATGGGTTGCCAACTGGCTAACAGACAGAACTCACACGGTAAGAATAGTGGGCTCCAGGTCCGACTCTAAACCAGTCGCAAGTGGTGTCCCGCAAGGCTCGGTCCTGGGACCCCTACTGTTCGGCATATAATTCTCAGAAGTACAGGCAAATACAGGTGGACTATGGCTAACCAAGTTCGCCGATGACTGCAAACTGGGAGCCATAATTGACTCTCCGGCTGACACGGACATCCTCCAAAAGGGCCTTACTGAGACGGACACCTGGTGTCAAACTCATGGCCTCAAGCTAAATGCCGAAAAATGCATAGTCATCCCGTTTGGGAAAAACAAAACACCCACGAAAAACCACATAAGTGGCAGCCCCCTTAACACAGAAGAGGTAATAAGAGATCTGGGGATCCAGCTAGATAGTAATCTCTCCTTTGACGATCATATTGCCAAAGTAGTTAAGAAATCCTTCTATGTGGCCCATCTAATTATTAAAGGGTTTGCATCTAGAAATAAAGAGGTTATAGTGCCCCTCTACTCGTCACTCATTAGACCCATCATAGAGTACAATGCCCCATTTGGGATGTACCTCACAAGACACTTCCAACAGCTGGAAAGACCACAAAAGTACCTCACCAAGAGGATTACTGGCCTCAAACATATGTCCTATGCATCCTGACTGAAAAAACTCCGGCTGTACTCAGTGGCATATCGCTTACTCAGAGGTGATCTCTGCTTGACTTACAAAGCCATGTCCAACTCAGAATTGATGGACAAGCTCCACCTAAAGAAATACAAGTCACTGTGAGCCATGCGCTCTAGTAAGCTAAACCTCGCCACAACAATAAATAGAACATGCTGGAGAGATAGATTCCTGTCACAGAGACTCCCCATGCTTTGGAACAAAATTCCAAACTACATCAGGCAGAGCCCCTCACTAACACTCTTCAAGAGAAACCTTGATGAGTGGTTGGGTAACAGAAAATACACCCCTGGGATCACGTTACTGGCTCTGTTTGACAGAGGATCAGTTAATTAATCAATGGGGCGGCGAAAGCCAACACACTCTGGCTAGGCTTATAATTGCCCTCGGGCAGATAGCTTAGTACCTACCTATGAACCTATGACTTCAGACCAGTGACAAGCGGAGTACCACAGGGTTCAGTCCTGGGTCCTCTCCTGTTTGGTATCTACTTTTCTGAAGTACAGGCTAACACAGAAAGTCTTTGGCTAATGAAGTTTGCAGATAGCTGCAAACTAGGAGCCATAATCGAAACTCCTAATGATGTGGACATCCTACAAAAGGGCCTCACTGAGACAGATGCCTGGTGTCAAAGCCATGGCTTCAAGCTCAATGCCAAAAAGTGCATTGTCATCCCCTTTGGTAAAAACTCTGTACCCATGAGCTACCACATAGGTGGTAGTCTACTTAATACCGAAAGTGTGATAAGAGACCTTGGGGCACAGGTGGACAATAGTCTCTCCTTTGATAATCACATCACCACAGTAGTCAGGAAATCCTTCTACGTGGCACACTTCATCACAAAAAGTTTCTCATCCAAGAAAAAAGAGGTCATTGTTCCCCTCTACTCATCACTCATTAGACCCATTATAAAGTAAAATGCTCCTTTTGATATGTACCTCACAAGACATCTACAATAACTGGAAAGGCCACAGAAATACCTTGCAAAGAGGATTACCGGCCTCAAACAGATGCCCTATGCAGACCGTGTCAAAAAACTCCAGCTTTACTCTATCACATATCGCCTACTCAGAGGCGATCTCTGCCTAATATACAAAGCTGTCAAACCCAGAGCTGTTGGACATGCTCCACTTAAAGAAATCCCAATCCCTCCAAGCTACATGCTCTAGAAACCTAAACCTTGTCACCACAATAAACAGAACATGCTGGAGGGATAGATTCCTGTCCCAGAGACTTTCCATACTCTGGAACAAACTACCTATCTATATCAAACAAAGCTCCTCATTAGCACTCTTGAAGACAAATCTTGATGATTGGATGGGAAATAGGAAATTCACCCCAGGGATCACCTCTGGGGCTCTGTTCAACAGGGGCACAGGAAAATAATTTTCTTGGGTAGCGAATGCCAGGGTACCTTTTTGGCTAGACTTATATAGGCCCTAGGACCAATAGTCTAGTACCTACCTATGAACCTTTGAACATGCGCTACTCCACTGCTCTTATGTATAACAACATGTGCTACTCCACTGCTGTTATGTATAACCACATGTGCTACTCCACTGCTTGTATGTATAACCACATGTGCAGCTTAACTCTTTAAACTGCTCCAAATAGAGTGCTGTCCTTCTTTGGCTAAACTTTTAGATCTTTACCACTGCCCTTTTTGACTTAATAGCCAAGGTGCACTCACCCTTAGGAAACCTTCTTTTGGACTCTCTACAATTGAAAGGGTCCTTACCAAAAACTGCCTTATATACCTGAAACCTACTCCTTTAAGAAATCATGAAATAACAAATTTATGCCAGTTATATAGAACAATTCATCCTTGGATTATATAGAAGCCAAAACAAAAAACAAAAACCCAAACCAGAATAGAGAGAATATAGATGAAAGCATATGAATGCCAAGTGTACAGTTTTGTTTCGTTTTTATTGCATTCTGGTTTGGATTTCTGTTTTATTAACTTTATGCCAATTTCTATAAAAATATGGAATTCCTCTTTAATACCTATCAGTGCACCCGTTTCAAGGACAGGAAAAATGAATTAAGGCACAATGACAAAACAGGTGCTAGCAGTTAAAATATACATATTGCTATGCATCTTTATTTGCCGAGCCACTTAATAAATAAACTTTACTAGAGTGCAGTACAATATATGCAGACATATACAGACTATACCTGATGTTCCCATACATATACCTAATGGCAGAAGAGCAATAAACTAATCTAGTTTTCCTTTTTAAGTGCTGTAACATTCTATCTCCCCCTCTATCCCTAGCTTTTTCCTTACCTTATGCCCTCTTGAATTTCTCTGTGGATTCCTTCTCCATCATACAGCCAAGTAGTCTAAGACACAAGATTACAACCCCCTCTGTGAAAACATACTTTTGAAGATCAAGAGAACAGTTAGTCCCTACAATCTACTGTCTGTGCCCCCTTCTCCTCCATCTGCCCTCCCTTTTCAAAATGCCCCTCCACTTTTACTTGACGTGATGTTGTGCATTAATATGATGATCCCACTGTTTCTTCTTGTCTCATATGCAATTAACTCTAGCACCTCAGGCCTCTGATCAAATTCCTTCCCCACTGTCCCATGAATCTTTCAAGTAACCTCCATCTGCATTCTTTCCAGTTGTCTGGCATTCTTTTTGAATATGGCCCCCAAACTGCACTCACGAGTAGGGGCTTTATTTTTTTGCTTCTGGAATCTTAGCCAAGATAAATCTGCACATAACAGAGACCGTGTTTTTCAGGAGGGATTAATGGTATCTCCCCATTACCAAACTCCCTTGTCTTTGTGATAATTCTGCCACCAGCTCGACAGACCACACTAACACATCAAAATGCAATTATAGTTTGCCCTTATAGTAAACCAACCATTAAAACCTCATATAATAGTAATATATTAAGTAATAATTCTTCAGTAGGCAAATGTGAACAGCTATTACTGCATCAGTCCAGTTCACATACCCTTAAGCTAATTAACAACATATCTCAAGCCAAAAGCTTTTAAAATTGAATGAAGACATTCTTTGCTTAAAATAAATAAGATAAATAAATAAAATTAAGTCTCGCATTTGGAAAGATCAAATATACATGCAGCTTTAAACTTGGCCAAAATGTATACAAGATAAATTTGTTTAAATCAGTAGGTGGCATAAAGAAGACAAATTTTTATTAACAGCTTATCTGGACCAGAAGCTAATGGGACATGCTATATATATCTACTTGTAACATATACATTTATCAATAGTACAATTCCAACGGCAAAAGGGGATCTAATTTGAGCTTTACCCAGAAATTCAATCCAACTGCTCAGTCCAGTAGTAAGACAGTATCACACTTGCATTTGCTTTCTTTCTACTTAAAAAGAATCCTAGACAGCCCTTCCTATTTGGATTTAAAAGTGGATGATGCTTTTCCTGTCATTATTTTTTTTTTGGCTGTGAGAGACTGAGCCTAAAACCTAGTATCCAACTAAGTTAGTGCTTTTAGGCACTGTGAATGCTAGCATATGTGAGGAGTACATTTAATTTTGCTTACGACAATTTTGTTGCCTTTCTATTAGAAACCATTTAAACTCCGTAAAGTTATAGTTTTCCCATTTCATGAATTTTTATATTATGCACACTGTGAGATTTACAAACAACATAACCGTTTTATGAAAAACAAATAAATAATTACATTTGCTTTGCCATAGTACTACTTTTAAATATAACCCATATCTGTACACTCAAGCAGGAATTCCGGAGAAACCCTCTAGAAAGGAAGCTTGGGTAAAAAGTACATTTCAATTTGTAATCACTGAAGTACTTGTTTTGAAAGACTCTCTACAGTTTTGAAAACAATGTAGAACACTTTTGCCATATTTATCCGGCATCTATTCGCCCATGATAGATAAAGCTGCAGTTTTGATTATCTATTGAATATCTGTGTTTACCTGGCTCTCTAACAGGTGGTTACACACTGACTTTATTTCCAACATTAGCAACATTTTGACACTGATCATAGGTTTTGCGGTATTCTCTCACATCTTTTTCAATGTTTGAATAATAAAAAATCTACATAAGCCTTTTTTATGTGTTCTGTGCCCATGTGGCCAGAAAATAAATATTATGTGAGCTATGGCTAGAAATGCCTGTTAGTAGGCACTCCTTCTAGGTTCCCCTTTAGGACTCCATCTTCGGTACAATAACCCCTTGTTACAGTCTCCATTTACTCCTGAGGATTACAAGACTCCTTGGATACCTTTTTCAGGTTCTGTAAACTGGAATTTGAGAGCTGCTTCTGTCTTGACTCTTTCCTTCTGATCCTTTCCAGTTTCTTTTCCGAAAGAAGTCCAGTAGTAAGTAATGGCTCTACTGCAGGTTTAGACTTACTTCTACCAACCATCGCTTCCCTTAAGGTAACACTTGGAGGTGGACTACCTTTTGAGCTGTAGCAAGGTTCATACTTTCTGCTGCTACCTAGTTGTTTCCCTGAAGTAGACAGCATCTGATGCAGGTGAGGGTATTGGACTGGTCCCTTCCCTGATACCTTCCTCACATGCTTGTCTCCATGCTTGGTTGCACGTAGTTGCATGTACACAAGGTAATGTGTCATCAGAGTCAGAACTCACTAGAACATCTGCTGGGATATCATCAAATAAAGTGACCTGCTTGTCTTCCTTCCCTCTTCCCAGTCCAAATGAACCTGGTGGATGTCACCTTGAAAAGGTGTCCTTCCCTCAGCCCCATCTGCAGTGGACTGCCACTGTAAATATTGTGTCTTTTTAACAACTGCATGCATAACAACAGTTCTGGCTAATGTAGTTTCCTTCTTTTCAATGATTTCTTTATCATCTACAAGGAATGCTGTCATGATCTGCAGCAGGTGCATATTTAAGACAACACCCTACTACCATGGTGCTACCAGCATTAGCTCCTTCACATGGCTTTTGCTCCTCACCCTGTTGCTATTGACATTTGGAACATATGTGCCCCACTGAAAACATTTCACTCCAAGACCTTGGTGTGCACTCCTCTTTACAGGATAAAACTATTGCAAAGGTTTAGCTTGCCCTTCTGAGTTCACTTATACCCATTTGTAGACTTCTGTGATTCCTTCTCATGCAGTTGTGTCCTGCTGGCTAGATACAAGTCACAATTTATGCCAATTTCCTCATAAGAGTTAAATTCCTGACCTGTTAAACAGATTTTTACATCCTCAAGCAAAGGAATGAATGCATGCTCTTTTAGTGTAAAATCTCACATCATTTCAAAAATAGTAACTTCACATGCACTCACCCATCTCTTAAAGAAAATGTACATTACAGCACTGAAATGATTGGCACTGTCTTCTAAAAATTTTCCAGTTAGCTTAAGAAGTAAATTTAAAACACTCGAGCAAAACATTTTTTAACTTTATCATAATCACAAGCATTTGTATCAGTCATCTAATTAAGACATGCATTGATTTACCTCTAAACAAAGGTGTTAAAAACTATTGTCTCTGGTAATACTGGTGCATATTATACACACATTCAAATACTTGAATAGAATATTCAATGTTATCCCTCTCTTAACACTCAGCAAACAGATTACTACTGGCCTTGGCACCCAGGACTATGTTTTTACCTCGATTACTCATGTGTCCTTGGTGGAGTAAAAGCAATTCTTCTTCATGCTGGTGCTTCTTTTCCTTCTTCTGCACCTCAAGCTGTTTCATTCTCTCAGCTGGCTTGATTTCCAAGTGTTTCATCTACAGCTATATTCTCTTTAAATAAAGATGCATTCTGAAGTAATCTGGGTATGGACTGAGTTGTTTTACTGCATATTCTACCCTGACAGTCACTAAAGTGGGAGAGATCTAGGCTTGGTTTCCAGGGCCCAGCTTTCCTTGGGACAAGGAGGAGCCTGGAATTTAATCCTTTTCCCCTTTTCTGTTGGGGGGACAGGCTGAATAGTATCCTGTGCAATGAGGCTGTATAGAACTCGTTGAAAAAGAGATAGCTGCTGTTTGGGGGTGTCAGGAATACCCCTCCAAGATGGAGTAGTGATCTAGGTCGTAAAATAGCCTTTTTCTATTATGAATAGGACCCACTTGTCTGTAATGATGTTTTTCCACAAAGGGAGACAGTAAGAGAGACTTAAAGTCGGGGGATGGAGTGGGGGGCAGTTTTCAAGAGAGTCAGGTAGCCACAGAAGGGAGTAGTTTGCTTCTTGGCAGCTTTCCTAGGCCTAGAATGAGGGGTGGGAGCAGAATGCTTCCTTATAAACTGAGTTTATAAACTTTAGAAGGGTAATTCCAATGGAACTTGGGGATAGGAGAAACAAACAATTGCTTAAGGTTTTGTAACTCCTCTCCTTTTTGTTGCAAAGTTTTGAATAAGTCTGCTAATTTAGTCCCAGAAAGAGCTGAGTTGTCTAAAAGTGCATCTAGGAGTTTTGCTTTGATGTCATCTGGTAGGGGTTGTAGCCTTAGCCAGGAATATCTTCTAAGGACAAAGGCTGATGCAACTGACCTTGCTGAGGCTTCTGTAGCATTGCAGCTGGACTTAATGGAGTGCCTAGTGACCTGAGAGGTTAGGGAAATAAAGCTAGACAGTTGAGCTTTGGCAGGAGAATCTGGAATGTCAGACAATTGTTTGTTGGCTTTTTCCAAAAGAGCTAGGGCATACTTGGACATGTGGGTTTGATAACTTATTGCCCTGAATGCCAAGGTGGAAGATGTGTAAATCTTCCCAAGGCATTTCGTGGCCTTGCTGTCTTTGCCAGTAGGAAGGAAGGAAGAGGATGGAAGGAATTTGGAAGCCTTATCCTCTGAAACAGAGATAGTGCTTGGGTCAGCAGCAGGGTACTTAACCAAGAATTTGGCTCCCTCAGAGACTTTTTTAGAATCTGTCAGGCCTGTGGGGTGCAGGAAACTGAGAGTCTGTGTTAAGAGATGCTGCACTGAATGCATCAAGAAAAGCTGGCAGTATTGGGGGTATAGCTGAAGGGGCAGGGGAGTTCATCTGAAGGAGTTCATAGTATCTTTTCTGAACTTCTGTCATCTCAGAGGAATCCCATTTGAAATGCTCTCTCATCTTAGCAATGGTCTCCCCAAAGGTGAGATCCTCAGCTGGGGAATCTACTTTAGCAGATTCTTCCTCTGGGGAAGCATAGCCAAGAGGGGAGGGGAGGGTAATTGGGAGATATAAGAAAGTGAATCTTCTAAGGAAGACTCAGAGGATTCCTCCATTTCCACCTGAGAGATGTCTATCGCCTGGGGCCTAGGGCTCATCACAGGGGGAGCTACTGGGGAGGGTAAGGGAGTAGCAGGCCTTAAGGCCATGAAGGCATTGAATAGACACTGTGAAAAGGCCTGCCAATCAGGCTGGCTTTCCGTCGGGGGAGAAGTATGCTTTCTCTTCTTCTTTTTGAGAGAAGGCCTAGCAGGCGTCTGGGTCAGGGTAGGCTTGGTGTCACTTAGTAGCTCGGTAGGGCAGGGATCCATCTGGGTAGCTGTTGCAAGCTGAAGTTCCCTCTCACCGCTGAAAGCCGACATCTGTGCCCTCCAAAGACGTGCCTTCTGCTCGTGGTTCTGCGGCTTCCACATTGGTACCTGCTGTACCAATATCAGCGGTGGCTGATCATTCCTCCAGGCTGATGTTGGCCACAGGATGGACGTCGGGTGGAGGAGGCGCAGCTACAAATTCAGGCCTTGAAGTTTTGGCCTTTTTCTTGGGTCGCTCGATGGGCTGACCAGATGGCTCCTCCATACCTAAGGCTAAGCTCTTGACGCTCCAATTCTCCAGAAATATCTTCAACATGTACAATCTGCTATGCAGGGTTTTTGGGACGAAGGCCTGGCAAATGGGGCAGGCCTTATTTTTGGACATAGGCACTACACAAAAGAGGCACAGCTCATGGGCGTCTTTTTGGGGAATGTGACGGCTGCACTTGCACTTTCTGGATGACATGAACCACAGAAGGATGCAGTGACCCAAAAACAAAATGTCCTCAACAAGATACTTATCTTAAAATTCTTGATCCAACAGCCGGTATGGCAGGAACAGCTGAGTTCAACTGGCAGCAGAGAAGTTCTGAGGTCTGGTGTGTGCAGAAGTCACTTTTATGGCCCACATACCTCTAGCTATGTCAGATGTCTCACACACCTAGCAGTGACTGCAAGCTTTTGAATACTGGACGGACTTTCAGATAGCCTGAGGAGGTAACCCAAGAGTACAGAATACTGCCACATGAGACTAGAAGGACATCAACTGGCTACCCAGAGGTTCACCCACAACATGACTGAGCCTAGTGCCTTTTAGTACAATCTTAACAACAGCAATTGAAACCTGTCCACGATTATTTTGCACATGAATACATACCCACAATAGTTTTCATGAAGGATTAATGACATCTTCCAGTAACAACATCCCCTCCTTGACTTTATGGTAATGCTATCCCTGCTAGATAGACCACACATGCATTGGATGGCACAGTGGTGCAGCAGTAGCATTGTCACCTCACAGCAAGAGGTTCTCCAGTTTGATTCTTGGCTGGGGTGCCTTCTGTGTGGAGTCTGCATGTCCTCCATGCATTCATGTTGGTTTCCTCCGGGTGCTCCCGTTTCCTCCTACGTTGCAAAGCATGCATCTGGAACGTTTCTCCCCAGGCCTCCGCTGAAAATTGGCTCGTTCCAAGTCAGACTTGCCCGGTTAACAAATGTTAAATAAATAAATATGAATAAATAAATAACAAAAACACAAATGCTGTTTACGTTTAAATTAGGTCAATGTTAAATATCTCTACAGTACCAATAACATGAGCAATAACTCTTCAAAAGGCAAATGTCATCATTAATTAGTGAACTATTCCAGTGTATACACCCATAGATGAATAAAACAATCAACAGTTACAATTTGTTAATGTACAGTAATTTACAATATGTGTTAATAAGGATTTATATGTTTTCTGCATGGGGTAAAAGTTTACCCATGTCACGAAGCAAATTCTGTAAATTTGGTATACCTTGTACTATCAATAGTGACCAGGAAATTCATTTTAATTCCCTGACCAGAGAGCTATGCAAATTTTTTTTTCCTTCTCTATGTTGAGTCTTCACTGTCCCAACCATCCGCAATAATCTGGATTAGTAAAGAGGGTTATTAGGACCCTTTAAAAAAAAAGAAACATTTCAAAGATTTGTGCTGAAACAAACCTTAAATGGCCAGAGTCACTTCCCTTAGCATTAATGACTATAAAACGTACATTAAATACTACAAGAAAACTGAATCCCTATGAGATATTAATGGAAAGACCCATGGCCCTTCCAGCTGCTCCCCCCTGTGTCAAATAAAAATGAACTCTAAAGGATGATATAAAAACTTATTCATTTCTTGCAGCAGTATCATAGAACTGTACAAGACACTCTTCTTCAACCTCCTGACCAGCCCTGTCACCAACTGCAGCCAGGTGATTGGGTTTATGTGAAAACCTTCCAGAGAAAGAACTGTTTGAGCCTGAGGTGAAAAGACGTTTTCCAGGTCTTACTCTCTACCTTGACTGCGGTTCGCTGCACAGGACTACCAGCCTGGATTCACTCATCCCACTGTAAGAAGACCTGTTGTGTAAGGGCCCCAGATGAATCATCATTGCTGGAGAAAGAAGATCGAAGTGTAAAGGATGAATCATCTGCCCCAGTGAAGAATTAAAAAAAGAATCAACTCAAACAGCACTTCATAATAAATCCTGTGACAACAGGTACTTTTGCTTTGTTTTTGTTGCTGTTTCCTTTTATAACCTGGTCAAGAGAAAATAGTTTACTGTTGGTTCTTATAGGTTCAGAGGTTCATAGGTAGGTACTAGGCTATCGGCCCAAGGGCCTACGTAAACCTAGTCAACAAGGTTCCCTGGCTTACGCCACCCAAGAAAGTTATTTTCCTGTGCCACTGTCGAGCAGAGACATCCACTCATCAAGATTTCTCTTGAAGAGTGCTAATGAAGAACTTTGCTTGACATAGATGGGTAGCCTGCTCCAGAGTATGGGAAGTGTCTGGGACAGGAATCTATCCCTCCAGCATGTCCTGTTTATTGTGGTGACAAGGTTTAGGTCCCTAGAGCATGTAGCTCGGAGGGATTGGGATTTCTTTAGGTGTAGCATGTCCAACAGCTCTGGGTTTGACATAGCTTTATATGTTAGGCAGAGATCACCTGGGAGTAGGCGATATGCTATGGAGTAAAGCTGGAGTTTTTTTTGAGGTGGTCAGTGTAGGGCATTTGTTTGAGGCCAGTAATCCTCTTTGTGAGGTACTTCTGTGGCCTTTCCAGCTGCTGCAGATGTCTTGTGAGGTACATTCCAAAAGGGGCATTGTAGTCTATAATGGGTCTAATGAGTGTCAAGTAGAAGGGAACAATGACCTCTTTTTTCCTGGATAAGAACCCTTTTATGATGAGGTGTGCCACGTAGAAGGACTTCCTGACTACTGAGGCGATGTGACTATCAAAGGAGAGACTACTGTCCACCTGAGTCCCAAGGTCTCTTATCATGCATTCGGTGTTAAGTAGATTGCTACCTATGTGGTAGTTCATGGGTACAGAGTTTTTACCAAAGGGGATGACACTGCACTTTTTGGCATTGAGCTTGAGGCCATGGCTCTGGCACCAGGCATCTGTCTCAGCGAGGCCCTTCTGTAGGATGTCCACATGATTTGGGGACTTGACTATGGCTCCTAGTTTGCAGTCATCTGCGAACTTCATTAGCCAGAGGCCTTCTGTGTTAGCCTGTACTTCAGAGAAGTAGATACCAAACAGGAGAGGTCCCAGGACGGAACCCTGTGGTATTCCACTTGTCACTGCTTTGAGGTCAGATTTGGAGTCTGCAACTTTTACAGTGTGGGTTCTGTCAGTGAGCCAGTTGGCAACCCATCTTGTGATGTAGGGATTTATACCTAGTTTAGTGAGTTTAGCTATAATTCCAGAATGGGGGATGGTGTTGAAAGCCTTGGTGAGGTTAAGATAGGCTGTGTGAACCACCTTACCCTCATCTGCGGCTTTGGTGACTGCCTCAAAGAAGTTGATCAGGTTCAGGAGGCATGATCTGCCTTTCACAAACCCGAACTGGGTGGGATCCAGAGTTTGGAGGTTACCAACGTCTTTGTTTATGAGTTCCATGTTGATACATTCCATGGCCTTGCAGACCAGGCTTGTCAGGCTAATAGGTTGATAGTTCCCAGGATCAGTGGTGGCTCTCCCTTTGTGGAGTGGGATAACTGTTGCTGTGCTCCATTCAGTGGGCACAAAGCCTTATGCGAGGCTATTATTGATCATGGTGCTTAAGTGGGGAGCCAGTTCGTTCTGAATTTCGTGTAAAACGCAGCCTGGGATGTTGTCCGGTCCCATGGATGCTGTGTTTTTGGCTTTAGAGAATGCAGCTTTTACCTGCGTAGTTGTGATTACAGGGACTCTGCATTCTTCCTGTATAGATATGGGCCCTTTAGAGGGTGAGAGTGGGGTAAAGTTAGCACTGAGCCTATCTGCCAGGATGTTGACAATATCAGTTGGTTCTGTAATTTTCTTGCCTTTGTGCTGTAACTCAGAGCAGATCTGGGTGTTGCCATCGAGATTCTTGACATAGGTATAGAATGCTTTGTGGTTGTCCTTGGAATTAGTGACAATTTTGTTTTTGCAGCTAGCTTTGGAGGATCTTATAAGGGATCTCAGCTTCTTACTGAGGCTGACCAGGGAGCTCCTCCACTCATGGGATTTTACTCTCTTTTGCAACAGTTTCTTCCTTCTGTTGTACAGTTTGTTTATGGCAGGGGACCAACAGATTGGCTTCCTTTTTTGGAGGGTAGCGTCTTGGTTCTGTTTGGGATAGCACGATCCATGTACTTGTGTAAGTGCTTATAGAGTGCATTTGTGTAGGATTCAGCAGTTGTAACTGTATTGTCCATCTGCATGGGTGTCATGAAGTTCACCACTTCTGTCTTAAGAAGCATGAAGTTGGCTTTGGAGAAATTTTTTACTGTGGTTTCCTTAATGGGGGTGGGGGTGGGATGTGGATATCAAGGGTGATTAGCTTATGGTTGGATCGGACCAATGAGGAGTTGACTTTAGGTGTGGAACACCGGTCACTCATGTTGGTAATGACTAGGTCTAGGATATTGTTGCCCCTGGTGAGGGTGTGGATAAGTTGATCCAGGGCATTGGAGTTTATGAATTCCAGAAAGCGTAGAGCTAAGGAGTTAGTACATGAGTAGTTTTCCCAGTTAATGGTGGGGTAGTTGAAGTTGCCCATTATTAGAGTGTTTGGTTGAACCCTAATATTTTCCAGTACATCAAGAAAAGAGGAGTGAGAATCCTGGCGCATTGGGGGATGTGTAGCAAGCTACAATCTGGATTGCAGTTTTGCCCAGAGTTAGTTGCACTTGGATAACCTCGGATGCATTATGCTGAGCAACTAGCCTGGAGGTGTGGATATCATTAATGAACAATGAATTCAACAATATGCGGAGGACTTAAATCTGACAAACTGTTGGGTGTGTTCGCATATATGTCATCATTCCAAACCAGCTATTCCCATGATTCCAATTCCTGGATCACAGGTAACAATTAAAAAAGATCTTAGTGGCTACTTTTTTTAAAGTTGTGTCTCTTCAGCTTGCCACCACAAATTGTGAAGACATATGTTACACCAGAAATGGGACTGTGCCAGTGGAAATCAGCAAATGTAATGACATTAGACATGAAAGTGTGTTGAGCTCTTTACAGTTAAAAAGCTATGACTGGGGGCACGGCATGGACATGATAGAGGATTGTTATTACATTTCCGGTCATCATGCCTACCTCTGGTTACCCACAAACTAGTCAGGGTGCTGCTTTGTGGACTATATAACTCCTGCTATTCAGCATTTTGAAAACCCTCCAAATTGCAGACTGAGAAATAAGTGGGCAATCCACTGGGCAGAGCTAGTATTTTCAGTTTTTACTCCTGGGTATGGAGTGCAAAGGATAATGCTTGAAATCACCATGCTTGTTCAAATTCTTCAGGAGATAGCTAACCATACTTCACATCACATCAAAATGGCAAATCAAAAAATGACTGAAATGTGAACTGTGGTGTTACAGAATCCACTGGCACTCAAAGTAATGCTTGTTGCAAAAGGGGGGTCATATGCCTCCATAGGAAATCGTTGTTGTTGTTATATTAATGACTATCATAATGAACAAGGAAAGTTAGCCAATTTCATGAAACAGAGGGCTAAAGATATGAACAGCACTTCTAAACAATGGACACTTTTTTGATGGTTGGACAGTATATTTGGTAACCTGGAAACTAGTATATTACAAGATATCATTACAGTAATTGGGATTATTCTTTTGGTTGTTTTAATATTTTTTGTTCTAAAAGCTGTAATCACAAAATGCTTAATCTCACCTGCACGTGAAATGCCACTTACATCTGATAATGAACTTAAGGTGAATGTAAATTCAGGTGTTGCAGATATATATATATTATGATGCTGAAGCGTATTTTATCAAATTAAGAAAGATCAAAATATAATTGTGTATTGTATGACACTGATAGTGTCAAAGGGGGGATTTGTTAGAAAAAAAAATTATATTTCTCATGATTATTCTTCACAAAATGCATATTAACTTACAGTTTCTTCACAAATGAGTTAAACAAAATGTTTATTTTTGGTTTATGTTAAAAATAATATGTAGTACAGATGCACAGTTATGCAAACCACATATAATTATTATAGTTCTTATAGTTCTAAGGGTTTCACAACTGCTTTGTAATATCACGCTATAAGTGTATCAACAGGTGACTGAAGGTAAAGAAAGTGCTGAAGGGGTTAAGGGATGTTACCATGATCAACAAAGTCTGGTTCCTGAAGGGATGAAAGAACACAATATGAAAAAGATTTTGTTTAATGTAAGCTCTGACCTTCTCAGGCTCGGACGGGTAGTTACAAGGAATGTTGGAGAGATAGCATGTACTGGTAATGAAAGATATAAGGTTGAAAAATAAGATAGGTTGACAGGCCAGGTGGCTTGTATTTTTAAAACATTATTGTTACTAAAAACATGGTTGTTAAGTGTTCACGTGCAGCACTAAGTGAAAAGCATGAGGGTCTGCAGAGACCCTATTTGTTAACTAATATGAAATGTCAGAGTTCTGCATGCATGTTACTGATAAGAAAAGAAATATAAACTGTATGTTTTTGCTACTCGGTGAGACTGATCTGACATCTGGTTAATTTGAATAAAAGAGAAATGTTATGCACATCCTAAAGAGTTATTCTTGACTCAAGACTAACAAGTAAATATTTATTATTTATGTATATTTTAATTGCACTATAAGAAAGGGTATGAACACTATGGGAACATTTCTAGATTTACTTTTTTATAATGTTACTGGTAGGGAATCAGATTTTTATATAAATAATGTTACTGGTGTGGAACAGGATATTTAGGAATGCTAGCTATTCCTTTCTAGTTCTTAACTGTTCCTAATTTTACAGACACTTCTGATTTCATCTGATATACTTGCGCTGTGGCCATTGTAAATTATTTTGATTTTCTAGTAAACTACTGAGGCTTATAGACAGTTGAAAATGCCAGACATTTGATTTCTATGCCTCTTATTCCTCAGACAATACACATGCTGGTGCAAAACCTGTTATTCTATTAACTAAGTGACTTAGACAACAAGGTATATACTGCTCTTTTGTGGAGGAATATGACAAAGGGGCTGCTTTGCTTATTATTCTTTGACTTTGCAGTATTACTGTGATTTGTGTGAAGCAACTTGGAATACTTATCAGTGTATAGCTACTGTTTCTGAGGAAGTTTAGCAGGCTGATAGGTTAATGAACTGCTTCTTGTTCCAAGGATACAGGGTTTGAATCTTTCTACCTTCATTTGCTTAGAGTGACTTTGAGCAAGTCACTTAAGCAGACAGTGCTTTGGAGCAATTGCAAATTTGGGGTAGGCTTCTTAATGGTCTCCTAGATGGCATGCCTAGTAATGACATATGAATCAATGCAAAAAACTAAAATATAGCATACATTCATTTTTTTTAATTTCAGATGTTTGAAGTGCAAACAGAAGTAGGTATAGCTGTTGGGTGGAGGTGAGAGCTATCTGTTGAAAGTAACTGACCCTCTTGTTGTTTGATCATTTTAAACCATCACTGTCACATTTTGCAGGACTATTGTGCATTTGTGTGTAACAAGATAGATAACTTAACTAGGGAATGTAAGATATACACAGACAAAATAACTATACCTACTGGGATTGTTTGTGGAGGAAAATAACTAGTTGCTTGCTGTTACTTGTCCATTATTCTGACATTGCAGGACTATTGTCATTTTATGTGAAGCAGCTTAGAATATTTTAACATATGGGTACTATCTGGATGGAAAAGAGCTGAAATATAGTACCTGCCACACACCTCTCAACTATCCCTGATTTTGTCTCAGAATGTGCTCTGTCACTCATAATCCCTCCCAAAACTGAGGATTGGGGAGAAAGGGTAGTACATTAAACTTAATAATGATAATAACTTAGAGTGACAGACCTTTTCTCACGTCAAGAAATGCATGTTAATTCTCATTCTGTCAACTTCTCATGTTAACAGTATTAGTATTTTAATATACTTTCTCCTAATAATTTCTGGAGTTGACCCTAATTCTGGAGGTATGCGCTTCAGAGCTATGCGTGTCCATCATTTTTTATCACAATCATTGGAAGTGCACACAGAAGTAGCTATAACTGCTGGGTGGGGGTGGGAGCCATCTGTTGAAAGTTACTGACCCTTTTGCTACTTGATCTGTTTAAACAGTCATTAGTTGACATTGCAGAACTAGTGTGTATTTGTGTAAAGTAAGATAGACTTCTTAACTGGGCAGGTGAGATACATACAAGCAAAGAGGAAATAATTGATAGGGCATTCTATGAAAGAAAATTACTAGCTACCTCCTGTTGCTTGCTCGTTATTCTGGCTTTGGAGGACTAATATGGTTTGTATGAAACAACTTAGAATAATTTAATATGTGTAATCTGTACTGTGTGTAGCCAAGTTCTAATAAATTACATGGCCATAATCATTTATCACAATAATTCACCTGAATTGTACAAAGAAATGGTTATAACTGCTTGCTGGTGGGTGTCTGGATAAAAGTCACTGACCCCCTTTTTATTTGCTCAATTTAAAGCCATCTTTTGAAAAAAATAAAGCACAAAATGTGTCACATAAGAAACAGAACATCAGAACTTCTGGTGGCCTTCATACCATTTGTCTGTACAGTTAGATTTTGAGATAGGCTTAGCAGTGACATCTACTTTTGTACCCCTCCTGGTCAAAAACCAGTGCTGCTTAGAGGTGTGCAAAAAAAAAAAAAAAAAGGTTACTATAGCCTGTGTAAGGACTTGGGTGATGTTGTTATTTTTTTAAATTTTCTTCCCAAATCATAGACATTAGCGCAGGTCACTGTATCTTGTGCTCGGCTAGGGAAAGTGCAGTCATTATATCTTTAACTTTCCTCACAAACTTCAGAGGTTTGAACAGTGGGTTAAGGTAGCTTGTACAGGAGCAGTGTACTGTCTAGGAGAAATATTACTGTGATCATTATGTTTTTACTTTCCTCAGAATCAAACATCAGATGTGTATACAGATTGCTATCTTTTGGGGCAGAGTAATGATGAATGCTGTTTATATATGTTTGATAGCAATAGGCTAAAATACAATATGTTCTATTTGTTTTTTCAGTTTTGTCCCAGTCTGACATTACAGAGGTACATAGATGGTGGTTATCTTTTAGCATTTTGGGGGTAGTGGTGAGAAGGAATGCTATAAATATATACATACATACATACAGACATATAAGTGTCCCAATTAGAATGCTGAATGTTCAGAATACTGCCATAACAATGAAGTACAGAAGATCACACAGTAGAAGTACGTGACTGTGCCAGACTGAGGTACAGCAGAGTTTTGCGTTTTGTCCATTCCCAGCTGTAGTGTGATCTTGGAGTATACAGAGAGTGTGGGGGTGCTAGGGGGCTTGCTCTGATGCAAAAACAAGTAAATTTGATCTTCCATTCTTCAGTGGTTTGGCATTTCCACATTCTACTGTATCGAGCTTTTGGGGTCAGAGTATTGAACGTCAATGTTCTGAACATTCTCATATAGACCCATATATGTGTGTGTGTGTGTGTGTGTGTGTGTGTGTGTGTGTGTGTGTGTGTGTGTGTGTGTGTGTGTGTGTGTGTATATATATATATATATATATATATATATATATATATATATATATATACATAAACATACACAAAACACAAAGGGTCCAGCAAATAGTGCAATACTGTAATAAAGCAATCTCCAAGTCAGGATAACAATTTAATGCAGAGGCAGAGCCATTTAAAACATTTTGAATATTTTCCAAAAAAATTCTTTTAGCTATTTGTTACTAATACACTGATGACGCCAGAGGGCGAAACCAGTTTATAGTGGAGTTATTGGTTACCATCCATGTGTTGAGCAGCTAAAAGATTTTTTTATGAAAATATTTGAAATTTTTTAAATGGTTCTGCCTCTGCATTACATCATTATCCTGACTTGGAGATTGCTTTATTACAGTATTGCAGTTGGGTTTGTCTTTTTTTGGACCCTTTGTGTTGCATGCACAGTGGTGGTTAGCATGCAACAATTCGTAGGCCTGGTATACATATATATATATATATATATATATATATATATATATATACACACACATATATATATATATATATATATATATATATATATATATATATATATATGTGTGTGTGTGTGTGTCCGTGCGTGCATGCGTGTGTGTGTGTGTGCGTGTGCCTATATAATATATATATATATATATATATATATATATATATACACACACACACACAAATATAAAACAAATGTATTTACCGCATTTGATTGTACCAAACCACAAAAAAGTTGAAAATAAAGTTACATGACAGTCAACATTCGCGATTATTTGGAATTCCATTTAAGTAGTGAAATCATGAGACAGCCCAAAAACACCCGGTGTGCAATCATAGCCACAGCAGCAGACGCAGGATTCATCTTGTATATTTTGTCTCATACACAGAAAAATGTACATACGATGAAGCCAAAAGAAGGACAGAGATAGTCATTCATAAGAGTGATGCATTAAAGGTTAGAATGCACAATGTTGAGCAACCAACTCAGTAAACCCATGTGAAGTTAACTGTTCTCATCTGGATAACAGCCGCTCGAACATAGCTTCTTCATCCAGTAAATGTCATAATGTCAAGTTCTCCATACTAAATGGTTACTTTTGTCCGCTCAACTGATTTCAAAATAATTATGTACAACATTTAAAAAATTTGCAGACTATGCAGTTGAGTAACCCTTTTTCGATAATGTGCACTTCAACAATATAATAGTAAACCTACACACACACGCGTGTGTGTGTGTGTGTGTGTGTGTGTGTGTGTGTGTGTGTGTGTGTGTGTGTGTGTGTGTGTGTGTGTGTGTGTGTGTGATTTAATGGTGATGGATATCTATCCTTCATAACAACTGATAGAGCAGATATTACTGTATCAGAAGATGAAGATTCTTCAGAGCTGGCAAGCAAATATTCTTGTAATTGGTGATTCAGTTATTACAGGAACGGATACTTATATTTGCAGAGAAGATAATGTTATTTACATCGAATAGTGTTATGCTTACCAGAAGCAAAAATAGAAGCTGTGAGACAAGCATTGGAACGCCTTAATGTAAAGAAGTATGGATCCATTTTTATTCATGTTGGTATAAATGATGTCATCTGCAAAGATTCTCTGACTGTTAGTAGGGAACTGACAGCCCTCTTAGATAGTATAGGTTGTACTGGTGTTAGCACATATTTTTCACAAATCACCTATCGAAAGGATAGTCAGGTCACTGTGAATGAAAAGACTTTCTGGGTAAATACCTACATGGAAAAAATGTCCTGTTTTAAAAAATGGAAATGTGTAGAGCATCCAAGCCTAGTTTTGGGCACACGTGTTCAGACAGGATAACGTGGATTTGTCAAGATCAGGGAAGAGAATTTTTGCAGCAGATATTTTGCAATATTTGACAAACACTAGGCAGGATTTTTGCCAGGTTGAAAATTTAACATTTCACAGATAGCAACATTTGATGCATCTCTGATGGTTATTAATGCTAGGAGCATTAATAATAAAATTATTTTATTGGAAAATATGCTACGTTCTCACAAGACTGATGTTAATTTTTGTGAAACATGGTTAAAGAACACTGACTGGAAACCAGTCCTGTCAGGGTATAAATGTTTTTACTGTGACACACATTCTAACAAAAAATCAGGTGGAGGTGTTATGATAAGGATTAAAGATAACTATGAGACTTGTGATTATTACATGTTCAATGATAACACCAATACAATAGACTGTGTAACTGTGACAATAAAGACAACCCTGGAACATATAACAATTGTTGGAATGTACAGATGACCAAAGTCAAGTGCAGATGACCTAGAGGAACTCATATATTTCTTGCATGAAACACAGGAAAAGAATAATATTAGCTGGAGACTTAAATTTACCAGAAACAGACTGGAATAATATTGACTCAACAACGTTAGTAATATTCACAAAGTATATTCAGGAACAACAATTGCTTCAGACTGTAAAAAAACTACCAGGGGACAGAACATACTAGACATTGTTTGTGTTCCTAAAGAAATTACTGTTACTTCAAGTCAAGTTATACCAACGTTGATGTACAGTGATTACGGGGTAATAAAGGTTTATTTGTTGCTAGATAATTCTACCAAGATGAAATTTAAAACAATGCACAGAAGATTACAGATTATACGGAAGCAAGACAGTCACTATATAAAACTAACTGGAGTGAGGTATTCAGTGGAAAAACTGCAGCTGGAATATGAAAAGTTTTGAAAGAGAAACTGAGTGCAAAAAATTAAAAAAAAATGTTTAACATCTGGATTTAGGCATACAATATCAGGGGGATATATTTCCATAAGAACAAGATATTTAATTAAGGTGAGAGACAAAAAATATAAGAAATGGAAGAGAGGTTGAACTACAACTTTGAAAACTGAAATAAACAAGCTGGATAAACAGATTAAGCATAGTGTGAGACAAGATCAAGAAAATTTGAAGAAAATGTATATAAAGATATTGAGCGTAACAGGAAACCTTTTTATAGACACATAAGATGTGGAAGGAGTAAAGACACACAGATTAATAAACTGTGTGCAGATTCTACAATTTTTTTCTCAGAACAGATTATAGATCTATTTATAAAACCTTATGCAAAACAGTTTGGTTCCACAAAAGAGGTGATAAGTTGTCCTAGTGATATCCTCCCGGTAACCCCGGATAATGGAGTCAAATTAGATTATTTTGAAAAGAAACTGCGCAAACTGAATCCAAACAAAGCACTGGGAGGAGATGGAATTAGTAACAATGACCTGAAAATACTTCAGCAAGAACGTATGGTACCATTATACCTATTATTCACTAGGTCATATAAAATGGGGAGATTCCTCAAGATTGCAGACATGCAATTATTAAATCTGTCTTTAAGGGAAAGGGGAGTAGGACAAACTCACAGTCATATAGACCCTTAAGGCTACTTTCATGTTGTGGAAAAATAATGGAGAAGGTAAGATTGGATAAGTTACTGTCAGAAATGGATAGGCTGGTACTTGAAACCATATATCAGTATGCATATTTGAAAATAGATCTATTAGCACCTTTAACATGATGTTCTATAATAATATAATAAGAGTTATAAATGAAAAATTGTGCTGTGATGTAATTTATATTGATTTAACTTCAGCATTTGACGGGGTCATACACAAAACACTGATCAATAAATTAGTACAACTAGGTATTGATATACTGCTGATAAGATAGATAGCTGCACGGCTTACAAATACAACATGGCAAGTAGCATACAGCAACTGGACAGGTGAAACCCTCGGTTACAGTCAAGGTGTCCCACAGGACTCTGTACTAGGCCCTTACTTGTTTAGATTTTATCTTTCAGACCTAACCTTTTCATCTGAGGTGTTCTACAGTATATATGCAGATGACCTGAAACTGAGTACATTGATTACATGTGTTACAGATAAGGCATGTCTGCAAAATAACTTGACTAAATTGACCATTTTGGCACAGGAGAATAATATGCTGATAAATACATCAAAAACTAAGCATATGAGATTTGGGAGACATAAACTGAAAGGTGAATATTTAATACAGCACACAGTGATTGAAACTGTAGACTCATTTAAGGACCTGGGTATATGGGTAGATTCAGCTATGAGTTTTTCTAATCATATCAACCAATTGGTCAATGATAGTGATAGAACTATAGGTTGTATACAAATATTTATAAAGTCTAGGAAATCAAAAATGATGACGTCTTTGTTTGTTAGTTACATTAGACCCAAACTTGAGTATGGAACAACAATATGGAAACCCAATAAGAAACCAAGCATGAGTAAACTGGAAAGAGTACAGCGGAAATATTTTAACTTATTATAAAAAAGTCTTTCGTCTTTTCCCAGTTAGGGGTTGACACAGCGGAACTCCTGTCCGCTAATGATTGGCAGCGGATTTTTACGGTGCCGAGTTGCCAGCCCAATGTCAACCTTCAAACAAGGCATACCCATTCCCGCACACACCTACCTGCATGTCTTTAAGCGTCACTCGACCGGGGGGAGGACATGCAGACTCCACAAAGAAGGTGCTCCAGCCGAGAATAGAATGGGAGAACCTGTTGCTGTGAGGTGACAATGCTAACCACTGCACCATCGTGGCCTATATAAAATTTAACTTATTATGAAAGATTAAAATATCTGAACTTGTACAGTGTCTCTTACAGATATCTAAGAGGAGATCTTATTCAGGTATATAAGGCATTTAGAGACAACTACCTCTGGGAATGTTTGGGGTTATCAAAAAGTACTAGAGAATCATCAGACAACCTATGTAGGAGAGTCTATAGGAATGATAAGTGTACTAATTGGTTTTCTGACAGAGTAGCCAATGCATGGAACAGACTACCAAATTACATTAGAGCAAGTACTAGTTTAGATATTTTAAGAACAACCTGGACATTTATTATGGGAACAAGTGTTTTGGTATATTGGCAAGTTAGATGGGCATTAAGGCCTGTGCTTGAAATATTTGTATATATATATATATATATATATATATATATATATATATATATATATATGTATGTATGTATGATTTATCTATCCTTGCAAGCAGTTGTCTTCTCAGCTCTAGTGAAATACTATTTTGTCAGCTTTTAAAATTAAGCCTTGGATACAGCTTATGTCTTCCTTAAAAATAAGACTGACTTTTTCTTTACTTATTTACAGTTTTTGTTGAGGTCATCTTTGTATCAAAAGGTTGGAGAAAAGTTTTACACTGGACATCAGAGCATGTAGAACTCCATGGCTTCTGGGGGCCACTCCCAATTTAATCCATGTTTCTGTTTTAGTTATTACAGGGTAGGTTTGGTCAGTCAGGGTGTGTTGAAAGGATGTAGAACAAAGGAAAGTTGAAGAGTAAGCCTGAATTTCTTTCCTTAATCAGGATTTTTGTTGAGGCCATCACTAGATGAAAAGACTGTTGACGAAAAGTCTGAGATACGTATAGAACCCCTGCAGCTTAGGACCCCCAGACCCTGAGCTTAATTCAGCTACTTCATTGACAGTTATTACAACACAGTCTTGGTTAGTTTGGGTATGAAAGGAAGCAGGACAAAGCAAAGTTGAAGAGTAAGACTGAATTTATTTCCTCAATCAGAATTATTGTTCAGGTCATCATTGGATAAAAAGGTTGTTTCAAAATCTGAAATGCACCTCACAGCATTTAGAATGCCCATGACTTCTGGGGGGGGGGACAAAATAACTGATTTATTTCTTAAACAGCTATTATAGTGCAGTCCTGGTTAATCAGTATATGTAGAAAGAATCCAAGAAAAAGCAAAGCTGATTAATAAGAATTAATTTATTTATTTAATCAGGATTTTTATTCATACAGTGTTTGGATGAACAAGTTGTTGGAACCTTTAGCTTACTATGGTTATTTATTCCATGGTTATTAGAGTATAGTCTTGCCTTCATAAAAATGGGTGAATGAACGCATGCAGGAAAAAGAAAGTGAAGAATAAGGCAAACTGTGTGAAAAGTAAGAAAAAGCAATTTAGAGGGTGTGGGTGGACTAGGATTGGTGGGTCAAGTGGGATCTAGGTAATATGTGTGTGTGGGGGGGGAGTGAGTAGCGGGGGAGATCTGGGACTGTTGATCACTCCTGAATTGGACCAGCATGAACAGAATGGCAGGGTAGTAACAGCTGCAAAACTGAGTGCTTGGTTTTGAGAGAAGTAGTGCTATATTAAAGTAAATATATTTTTTTCATGAAACATATGGTTGTTTAAATCTGCAGCACAACAATGTATAGGACACAAAAAGGTAGCTTTACTAAGTTTAACATTGCTTTCAGTGAGAAGGAAGGGAAGGAAACAAAACTCTAGTAAATTAAATGAAATGTTCTCCTAAAAAGTACAAGTATTTGCAGTGCCTTGATGCATTACCTTATTTGGACATTAAATCATTAGGCTCAACTCCCATAACTAACTGGAATGCACGACATAACTCCCAAATACAAACATGTCTCAATTTCCTCAGCTTCACAAAGTTGATAAAACAAGTGACAAGACAAATCCTAATACTGGTGCATGCTGTGTCCTTGATTTGGTTTTTATAACTATTTACCAGAAAATCATATCACTAAAAAAAATTTCCAATAGGACTGGCCTTAGGTGAACTGGTGCCCTAAGGAAAGAGCCCCATGGTGTGTTAGACTGAATTAGTTATATGGTCTGAAGAACCTGCTTGTTAGCAGTGAAAGCGCTCATCTTGTTTTATTTTTATCTGTACATTTGATATTAAAGTTTTAGTCATGTTAGTTGGAGTCTAGTTTTATTGGAATTTGCTTTTTGTGATCATTCTCTGACTTTTATCCTTGTGGACTATTTTTTTTCTCTTGTTTTTTGCTTGCTTGGTTACCGGTGGAACATATCTGAGGGATGTGATCTCGAACTGGGATATGCTCCAGGGAGAAACATGGAGTGGTTACAACATGTGCTATGTACAGACTTTAACCCATTATTATCGGTTTCTAATACCACTTGTTCGAATGATATATCCTCAGGTATCATGTTGTACAAAGGTTTCTAGGATTATTTTAAGCAATTGGAACACATGCTATGCAAATTTAAATATCTGCAGTGGCAGCGTTTACATTTAGAAGCTGCCCTACACTTCAGAGTTCTACCTCAAGGGCTCAGGGTTTTAAAAATGCCGACATGTGGTAGTGCTTACCCTGAATTGTTGAAGAAATGGCAGATTTTAAACCTGCAGTTGAGTTTTGACTACATCATGCTCTTAATTGATTACTTTAAACCTCAGGAAATGATTTTGCTTTCTGAAATTAAGACTTTACAAATTGATATAACTTGCAAGTTTCATTCTGAGTGTTATACTGTGAAGCTGGATGAATTACTTGATAATATTGCTTCATATGAGTGCAGACTATAGTCAATTAAATGCAAGAAACTACAACATGGTTTGTCTGACTTCTCAGCCGGTCATGTTTTTTCCTGGCCGACAGACAATAATACACATATAAAGAGTGTTGCTATGGATTCAGCTGATGCGAGTGCTAATGAGCAATTGTGCTCCAGTCAAGGAGAACCATCCTGCAAGAACTCTACAGATATTAGTGCTTCAGCACCACCTCAATCTATACAAGTAGCAGCAGATATTTCTTATTCTACTACTAATTTTTCCGTGACTCAGCCGTTACCCATAGAGAAAGGGTTAAGAATGAGTCATTCGAGGAGCCACAACAAGAAGGGGAATGTATGCTCCGTAACCAGGAATCATCGTACTACGAGGAGCAAGACTCAAACAAGTTCATTTTTAATCTTTCTTCACATTTTCTATCGGCTGACCAGGCAATGCTGCTTAATAAAGGGTTATCCTTTGTGCCTGCCAAAAGATCAGACGTTACAGATATCATTATTAATTTAAAGTTGTTTGCTAGGGAAGCGTCTTTGAAATTGATGTTCTCGGATTATGAGAATGTGCCTGATAGGAATGTATTTAAAAACTGAGTACTTTTACACCTGATATACATCCATCGATGAATGTTTTTCTTACTTTATGTGAAAATGAGTTATGAGACACCCTACATGATAGACATAATGTCTCTTACTACAATTTGAGTTTTGGTGAAAGGAAAGCCTTGGAGGCACTGCATGGAACTAAGACCGGTAGATAAAAGGGGGTGGCATTGTTTTAATGGACAGACAAGATTATTCATCAAGAATGACTGAGATGTTGAATGATGAATATACTTATATGCACTTTCATAAATATCAAGTTGAGGGCTTGATCAGGATGGTAGATTTTTTATTATATGATTTACTGATGTCTGACTTGATTACTAAGGAGTTATTTGATTATTTTACTATTGAGCCTCCATTACTACCTATGACATACAGACTACTGTAAGTACATAAGGATTCAGTAAATCCTCCCATGCGTCCTATAATATCTAGTAGAGGCTGCATAACTGAACCACTTTCCACATATGCAGAAGAAAACTTACGTCCTGTACTTGTTGAGGTTCCCAGTGTACTCAAGGACATCAATGCTTTCTTGCGTGATCTATTCCAATGGCATAAGATGACATCAGAGAGACAAGGCTTGATCTTTGTGACTTTAGATATTAGTTCATTATTTACAGTTATACCTAATGACTTTGGGATCGAGAATCTGAGATACTCTTCCTTACAGGATTGAGTGGTTTATCCAATAATAAGACCACATTAATTTGCATGCTACTTGAGATTAGTTTGGAAAATAATGTCTTTGCTTTTGAAGATATATTTTATAAACAATGTAATGGAGAGGCCATGGGGACTGTGTGTGCAAATTCATATGCTAACATAATGTTAGCACAATGGGAACATGAGTTTGCACATAATCACAATCCATACAGTGACTTTTTGTTTTTTTATAAACATTTTGTTGGTGACATCTTTTTAGTTTGGAAGGGAACTGTTGATGCTTTGAATGAGTTTATAGGATATTTACACCACACCACTACATTTTTGAAGTTTAATTTAAGCTTCTCTGATACTAAGATTGAATTTCTTGATGTTTTATTGTATGTTAATACTGATTGTGAAATTGAGACGAAGATGTATCGTAAACCATGCAAACGTAATATTTTACACAGAAGTAGAATGCATCCAAGGCAGGTTACCAAGAATATGGTCAAAGGTCATATGCTTAGGACTATGCGACAGACATATCAACACTTCAGCAGAAGAAACACTTACCTCATTTTCTGAACAGTTTACAGCTAGAAGGTATTTTCAGAAAGATGTAGTGGATACTGTGGAAGCAGTACGGAAGTTGAGGGATACGAAAGGGAAACCTTTTTTTCACTGAATCGAGGCAAGAGAACTTTACAGTGTCCTGTCCTAGTAGAGAGCACTGTCCTTGTATTGGTTTGATCTATTCTAGTGATATCAGTGCAGTTTATAATATCATTAAATGGTACTGGACAGTTTTGACTACTGACAATGCCTTGAATAGATTGCTAGGTCCATTACCTAGGTTTTTATGTAAGAATAATAAATCTCTTAAACGGGAACTTTGTTATAAACATACTGTGAATACTTATGATAATTGTTCTGATTGTAAAGGTACTTTTCCTTGTCAATTGTGCAGTGCTTATGATTATATTGTGACCAAAACTTCGATTGTGCATTCTGTGACAGGTCTTAGAATAGATATTGACTTTTATTCCTATAGAGCCACAATGGCATTACTCTCTTTTTCCTTTTTGCCTATTCCCCATACCCTTGGCCATAGCCCTGAGTATCACATCACCGACTCATTTTCACAGCTTATTTATTCCTTCAAATTTCTCCCAGTCTTCCGATTCATCCATGTCCACCTCAGACCAACACAACATATTCCACTCTTTGAAAACCCCATGCCATTGTCTTTTTATTTTAATTCCTACCTTTCTGAAAACCGTCTTTTTATTTTAATTCTTACCTTTCCACTCTACTCTGAACCACACACTGCCCTAACTAGTGTAAGCTAATGGTGCCTTAACTTGCACAACCATGACAATCTTTGCACTAGTTAGGACTACATCTAGGCCTTTACCCTTTCTGATACAGTTCTGCATCAGCTTACTGAAACCCTCATGGCGCAAGACTTCAATCAACTCCAACATACTCTCTTTCTCTCAGCCTTGAAACTAGTAATTGTCTAGTCTGCTCCTTGCAGATTTAGATGTCCCTTGAGTATGACCCTTTCTTCTTACCCCAGCCTTTATTTTTTCCTCTAGTCTCTTGTCCTTTTCTCCTCTGTGTGTGTGGTGGATAATAGACTGTATCAGTTGCCTCCTTCCCCCTTTCTCTGCCTTAACTACTAGGGTACTTTAACATAGCTTCTAAGCCTAGCTGCACTGTTGGCTGTCACTTGGATTGGTGTTCTTTTTCCTCTCTGACCTCACATCTAATACCTTCCCTTATGCAGGTTGCCTCCCTTCTCTGTCATTCCTGAACAACCTTGAGGCAGGCATACCTATGTGTCCTCGTTATGTAATTGCTTTTTAAAATTTTAGCCTCTTGGTTGTCCACATTCCTCTGTAAACAGTTACTACAGCTATGCACTGAATGTAACCTGAAAAAATGACCTATCTATTAACACAAACAACAATCGTTTATTGAATGCGTTATGGCTAAAGAGAGGCATGTAACACTCCACCTTCTTAGTTAACAAATAGTTAAATAAAACAAATACATATCTTGAAAATCTTTTTTTACTTTAAATCTGTAATTGCCTACATTTGTTTGTAAACAGTTATTACAATTCTGTATTGAATGTTTCTTGAAATATGTCCTGTTAACATACAAATACAATTGTTCATTCTATACATTTATTATTACTTTTTTGTGGGCAATTTGATCTAGGCTGTGGTTGAAAATGGGTTCTGTTCTAATCTACCAGTTAATACATGAGTAAAATAAAAATAAAACAAATATCTAGAAAACCTGCTTAAAAATGAAATCCAACAAGACACAAGTTAATAATGTCCCCATTTTGCAATTTCAAGACTTGGAAATGTAACTACAGGAATTTTAAAACAAAAATATGAAAACAGAGTACAACAGTGAATATTGACAAACACTATTCACCCCTGATACTTAACATGTCTTAAGTTTGAGAACTCCACACCTCAGAGGAAAGGGAATACAACAATCTTGGATTTATTATAAGCCCGAATTTTCACACATTCAGCTTAACTATTCTGAGACTTACAATAATGACTCTGGACTACAAACAGTTGCATTTAATAACAGTGTACTTGTATACATGCATTATTAAGGACTTGGTGTAGCTTGCAACTATTTGTCTTAAGAACTGAATTTTAGGTTATTCTCCAAGCAGACTCCAAAGAATTTTTCCCAGGTAGATGGCAAAGGTTGGAGGTGTGAAGGGAAAGAAAGAGGTAACTGGGAACATATGTTTTGGGAGTGTAATGAGTTGGCAGACTTTAAAAATTCACTACAGAAATTATTTTTTGAGCTGGGTTATATGATCAGGCCTTAGTAAGTTTAATTTCGGTGGCTGCCAAAAAGCAATTACTGGAAAATGGAAATCAAAGTCTAAATCAACTGTATTTGAAGTAGTGAATATTGTATTGGAGATAAAAGAACTGGAAATGAGATCTTTAGAACAGAGTAGGAGGAAATTACAAAGAAAAAAATGGAAACTGTGGGAACAATAAATGCAGAACAATGTTTTGGAGAAGGAATGAGATTTAAGGGAAGGCAGGAAATGACCAATTTACGTAACATTGGATTGATGACATAGTGCAAACGAATATTTGTGATGTATAATGTTTACAACTGTGTACAATATGGCTTGTTTTATTTTCTATAAATGTAAATTTGCCTATTTTATAAGTGATAATTCAATGAAGGTGTTTAAAAAAAGAAAAAATTTAACTTTAGGCAACTTAATTTCTACACTTGCGTTTTGGATGACCGAGTAAGAGTGTTTAAAGTACTGTATGAAATGCAAGGATAGCCTACTAACAAAAAATTCTAAATATAACCAACAAATTCTAAACAGACGAAGATTCAAATCACTGGTTTTCAACTGGTCAGTTCTGGTTCTGGTTTTCCGTACAGAATCACTGCCAGTATGAGTTCTATTTATTTACCAGCGCAGTACGTAGGTCTGCTTTTCACGTTTTGCACAACTGTATAACAGTGGAATTAGTATACTTAAGTAAGGGGGGTGTGAGGTGGAGTTCCCTACATAAAGGTGCAGGGGGGCTTAGTTCCCTACATAAAGGTGCAGGGGGGGGGGCTTGCCCCTGCAAAAATATACTTAGTTTTGTTTTTTTGTTTTCTGGTTGAGGCTTCAACCAGCTTTTATACAGGAATACATAAAAGAATCAAAATGCAAACAAAGATAGAAAAAAGTAATATCTACTCATTGTGTGACTCAGTACTTTTGGAGAAGGTATTCTAAAAGTCTTACCTCCACAGGAGATGCTACAGGTTAAGGTAATACATTTCAGACTGGCATTTTGAGCTGATCATATATTTAAAAAACTTAAAAGTCAAATTAAATTAAGTGCTTATATCTAGGCATGTTACATTAAAAAGCTAGTATACAAAATATGTATAAAATAAAGATAATATAGACTTAAATGGGTTTATGAAGTTGTAAGCAAACAGATAAAATAAGAGTAAGTATATTATTGTAGTATAACTAATAGCTAAAGGAAGCCAAAAAAGCCAGTTCTTTAGGAACCTCTTAAACCTATTCAGCGACATGGACTCTGAAGCCAAAGAAGTAGATTTCAAAGGCATGGAACGTGGTAAGAAATGGACCAGTTCTCAGAACATTTGATTTGTGACAAATTTGTTTGATTTAAGAAAGGTCAAAGAACAGGAGATAAACAGTTTCTTGCCAGTAAAGAGGTGGGTGAGTGATGCAAGCCTAACAACAGGGGGTCTGTGGGAGAATGTGAAGAATCAAATTAGGATTTGGGTGCTGCTAAGGCGAAGATTGGTAGAACGACAGATGGCAAAGGTGGAGGGGGCAGGATAAACTCACTGTAACTGGAAGGTAACATGAATGTCATAGTCACAGGTTTACTTTGATGATATGCAGAAAGATAAACTTCAGAGATAATAGTATTATAGCATTTATGTATTGCACTTTTTTTCTGTAAGTTCTTTTTTAAATCCCAGGCAGGTCTGAAGGCCTGAAAGGGATTGAGCTGGATCAGTGCACTGCTCTCATTAACAAATCTAAATACATACATTAATTAAAGTATACAGTTGGCTTGGGGAACACTGCATCTGCTAGAGAAGTGTTTTTGTGTCCCAAGATAGCATTTTATATTACTTCTTTTATTTCCAGGGAGAGCAATACATCTTTAGTTTGTTCTAATACAGCATTAACAAGAAATATAAATAGTTATAAAACCTGGCACATGTGTCAGCTGTCCCCAGAAAATGTAATTTAATTAGCTATCATGATTCAGCATAATTCCATACTTTTTTTACAAGTAGGTTACTTTCATTGAAGGCACAATATAATTTAAGTATTGTCTCTTGCTGGACCACTTTAAGAGCCCAATCAGAAGCAGTTCTTTGGCATTTACGGCAATAACTTGACCTCCAAGTTGCAGGTCAATGAATATCTCAAACAAAGAAAGTAAGCTAATACCTCCTGTCACTGCTGCATTATTACATGTTATATTTAAATTATAGAAAGTAGATTACCCATGCTTTAAACAGCAATTTAGCATAAACTTAAATAATGGCAGAAAATGTCTGTTAATAAAACATGTGAGTAGCAAAAGAACTGCTTATTTAAGAGAATCTTGTTGATGTGACAACCTTACTAGATAAAACCATATAAGTATAAATGGTGATAAGAATTTGCAGCACATTATAGCTTATATATTTCCTTTCTCTCGGTTTTGTGCTATTTGTATACGTGTTAGTACAACAAATTCATCATATCTGAACAGCATAAGAAAATTTGTATGAATGTTTAACTTAATTAGTTTTGATCACTCTGGCCTAAATAAGTATTTTTCCAGCTTTATTCTTTACCTCTGCAGATGAATCAGTACAGACTCATCAGACCTCTTATATGTTCATTTTGCATTACTCCATTTACCTTTTTTCTGACGGTATGGACTGTTTTTTATGGGAAGACTGTCACAGAATTAAAGTCTTTAGAATTCTGCACAGTTATACTGACAGGCAGCATAGACTTCACTAACCTTAGTGAGCATAAACTCCTGTTCTGTGTCCAGAGAGGCAATGATGAAACAATCTGGGCGTCTATAAGGCAGTTACCTGATGAGCAAGACATTTTAAATGAAGGCCACCTCCCACTCATGAATGAATTATAATAACAGCTTAAATTACTTCATGTTTTAATATATTTGTAATTATGAGGAATCATGGTAAGTAGGAAACATGGTTTACTTAAAGGATTATGCCTTTAAAATATCAGGGTTTCTCATCATACTGCACTTTTCCTTCCCTTTTTTTGAAACATCAACAGTATCATATATATGTAAACATAGTTTTAACATTATTGTGCTGGTTTTCTGCCCACACTTCTGTTTTTGTAATTTCTTTGTACAGCATTTTGGCTTTTTTGTGAAAGATTTTGCTGTTACTTTCTAGTTATAGTCATATCATTTGTTGCATCTGTAAAGACAATTTCAGTAAAAGGGTTATAGGTTCTTCGGAGACATCCATAATTAGATTGGACTCCTATATAAAAATAAATCTCTTAAATTTAGGTAAAGGCTGTAAGTGTCTATTATCTATCACAGATGAACAGCCTCACACCTCATCAACAAAGTGTGGCCTGGAACTGCATTTCAGAATCAGAGCAGATAAGATAAGGAGAGTGATCAGAAGATGGATGCAGCAGTGGTGGTGAAACAAAAGGTGAGTCATAGGGGAAAACTCTACTTTTACCCATCAATTTATGTTCCCATCCTAAACTACGTTCATGGGCTCTGGGTAGTAACTGAAGGATAAGATCATAGATAAAAATTTGCAAAAATCAGGTTCCTTTGCAGGGCAGTGGGGCTGAATTTTAGTGAAAGAGTGAGGAACTCAGCAGATCAGAAGGACCGTGGAGTCCAAATGCAGCTCCTCTATATTAAGATAACTCAGGTGAGACAAGGTGGTTGTATCATTTTGCGATGGTTCCCTAGGTGCCCTTCACACCCTACTGGGAAGAGGATCCAGAATACAGCCAGGGCACACTGAATACAGTGATTACACTGGAGGGACTATATTTCTTAACTTGCCAAGGAATCACATGGGATGAGCTAGAGACTGCTGTTGGGACAAATTGTTTAGATGATGATAACGATGACTATTCCTGCCTCAGCTGATTTAAACCATTTAATTTATCTGCTTTGAATAACAGACATGATACAACTCATCTTCACTTTAAATGAAAAATAGGACCAAATTTCCCTTGGAAAGACACTGTTTTTCTAAGTCAACCTTGAACACAAATTTAATTTTGATTCCAATCCCTGGATTTTCCTCAATACAGCTCTGAAATTCTCTGTGCTACATTTTCTCCCTTTCTGTTATAGGTAGCAGAGAAGCAACCAGTTAGCTTTCAGTTTATCAAAACCATTATTTTTTTCCTAAAATGTGAATGCCTCAAATATCTGCTATACTTGTTTAATCACCAGGTGTGTAAAAAATTTGCATATTCTGTTTTTTGCAAACATAGCATAAACTGTAATTTTATCAGTATTTTGCACACTGATGACTTGAAAATATTCTATAAAGGTTATGATCACTCTCAACTTGAACTTACTAAAAATTAGTCCTTGAAATATTTTCTTACCATAAACAGCAGTATGCAACTTTTTATAATCTTAACAAAATTCTTCTAGTAGTCAGTGAATGCCCTGGACCCACATTCTACATAATTTCTTTTCAGTAAAATTATAGCAACAACACCATTCTGACTAGCACCAACAGAAAATGTAACAGGCTTATTCACATTAAGATACACCTCTGACCTCATCATATGCTTTGTAGCCTCTCTGGAGTTAAAAAGTGACTCATATATATCTTAATTCTGCAATTCTGATCTTGCATTTTCTATTATTAAGTCTGAGGTCATGTGGTCATATTTTTGTCAGTATCTAAATCATTCTGCTGTTATGCTCTCCTATATAATACCCAGGCCAGAATGTCATTAGTGATGTTAATGACATCATTAAGTCCTTCTATCATCTGTATTATATCTCTCTGAAACACTTCTAGTGCTGAAGAGCTCCCAGATTTAAAGAAATCTACCTTCTAAGTATGTACTACAATGCTTTCATCCTCTAATTTAACTTGCCAAACCATTAATTAGCATCTAGCACAGAAAGGAATTTTACATTTGACATGCCAGTAACAACTTTTCTCTAATAAGATGTGAGTGAATTATATTTCCTGTCAGTTGTTTAGTCAGGTCATGTGGCGCTATGCTACTAAGAATCTTATTAGGTTTAACCAAAGTAATTATGATATTCACACAGGCATTTGACAAATTCTTCATTGAAGTAACACTAATGCTCTTCCTTCTATTCAGCTCCATTAAAATGTTACACTTATGTGCAACTGGAACTTTCCTGGGAACATGTATGATTGACTATGTGAAGCTTGTTGTTGTCTTTCAGTAGGACAAGCAGAAATGCTACATTAAGATGAGGTAATAACATTTTTCATAAAACTGTTATTGTTGCTTTCAATAAATCTTGCACAATTTAAAACGTATAACGTACAAATTGGAGCCATATAGAATATGTAATTGTTTTCAGGGAAACACAGCATAGTTGTTAAAAAGTGAAACAGCTTCTCAAATATGCACATATTTGCAGTGACTAAAACTCAACCTGAAATTCAGACAAAAATGCTTGTTGCGCACGGTAATTGCCTGCTGCAGGTTGGTCAGTTACTGTGATAGTGAGAAAATGCAATTCAGAGACAACTATGGCTGCACTGTAGGGTTGCCACCTTTTCAAATGGCCAA